>NW_015636554.1:88412-109374 GCF_001515625.1 Sinocyclocheilus rhinocerous
TCATTATTATATATTTTTTTTATTATTTTATAGTCTAATATTACAGTAAAATTTTAGTAAATATAATAGTAATATTTCTCATTTTAGTAATGTAATTCAATAATAATAATAATAATTATTTTTTTTTTATCATCATTATTATTTTCTTCACATTATTTTACAAAAATGTTTTGTTTTGTTTTCCAGCATGTTTTACAAAACAATAACATTTCTGTCTTCCTACTTCAAAATGATACATTTAATTCAATGTGTTACTTGTCATTTCTATTTAATTATATGTAAGATTTACAACCAATTCCTGAATGAAAGCTCATTAAAACCACATGAAAGTGGCTGCACCTGTGGCTCTGCTCTCCTCCTGCGTCTGTGTTTCGTCTCTCGCTCGTCCCGTCTGGATTCTGACGGCGGGAACACAGTTCGGCAGATCGCCCTCTTCATCCTCTGGGATGGGGTTGTACCAGATCTCTCCCTCGTCGGTGTCGGCGGCGTCGTTCTCCTCGGCTGGGTCCGGCACTTCTGTAGACGTGAATGAAACGCCATCAAACCACTGTTGTTATCAACTAAAAGTATTAAAAACATTTTGTGCTCAACGAAATAAAGCTGAAATAAAATCTAAATATTAGTGTAAATATAACATTAAAATTTAAATATAAAATGTTATTAATTATAAATTAAAAATATTAAATGTAAAACTTAAAAAATTAGAAATGCTGAAAACAAAATCTGAAATTAAAATAAATTTAAAAAAGAAAACTATTTAGAAATATAAAAAACTAATAAAACGACAAAAGCACTTGAACTGAAATAAAACTAAATTAAATAAATGATATTATTTAGAAATACAAAAATACAAAAACTAAAAAAAATTATAAAATAACACGATTACAAAACAAAACAACCTAAAATGAAAAAAAAAACAGAAAAGTGAAAATACAAAAATAAAAGCTAATGTAAAATAACAGTATATAAATCATTATTTTTCTATTTAGCGAACTGTAGTTTAATGAACTGAAGTCATATATAATAATTATTTTACTTTATGTATTTTTCAGTTTTAGTTTTCATTTTAATTTTAGTTACTTTTTTGTAATTTTGTCAGGTGCTTTTGCACCGTGTTCTTATATTTACTATCATTAACTAAAACTATCAAAAACACATTTTTGTTAATTGAAATAAAGTAAAATATAAATACTAGACATAAAACGTAAAGTAAGCGAAAATTAGAAATGTTGTCTTGTACTAAATTTCTAAAGCACTTGAAAAATGAAAAAAAAAACAAACATAAAAAGCACATAAAATTACTCAAATGAAAAATATTTTAGTTTATTACGTGCGTTCGTCATTTTTATTACTTTACTTACTATTTCTAAAAATGTTACATTTCAGAACAGTGACATACTAGAGAAAAAATGCATTTCAGTTTATTTTTCATTTTAATTTTAGTTACATTTTTTGTAATTCTGTTAGGTGCTTTTCAGAATCAGAATCAGAAAGAGCTTTATTGCCAGGCATGTTTACACATACGAGGAGAATTCATATTTAATTTGACACAAAAGAAAAAAGGGACAGATGCACAGTTCGTGCCGATATGAAGTGTTGATTATTAATTAATTTGTTAATCAACTTCCAGTGGACAAAAACTCTGGAAAACATTTGCTATGAGAACAAGACCTCATAAACTTAATTGTACACACCTTTGTCTGTTAGACGTGAGTTAGCGGCCGATGGAGGGTGTGTTTGTGGGTGTGTGCGCTCCTCCTCGGCTGCAGGGGGCGCTGTGACGTCCTCAGGCCGAGCGCAGCTCTGCTGGAGCCACTGGCGCTTTTTGGAGACGGTGATGTGGTTGAACGGGGCCTGACGTGCGCTGGAGTCTCGCTGACATACAGACTCCACCGGTGCTACGAACACAAACGAACGAAGGGCGTCACAAAACAAACCCAACACAGCTAATCCAGCTCATCTGCTGTCATTAGCACAAAACATGCATGTACTGTACATCCGGTTAGATCAAACAAGTCCAAAAATCAAACCTAAAATGTAAAGCATGTTTTTGGGTTTGTAAACATCTCGGGACTCTGACTCGCATCTTTGATCATGAAACCGCTGGACATTCACAGTCTCTGCACTGCTTTCTGATATTCACAAGCAGTGATGCTATCGTTAACTAAAACTAAACTATTAAAAATGTTTTTGTTAATTGAAACCATTTTTCTCAATTTTGAAATATTTAAAATATTAGACATATTATTTGAAATGTTGTCTTGGCAACTAACTGAAATACATTAACTGAAATTACTAACTGAAATAAAACTGAATTAAAAATAAATTAAAGCCATTTAGAAATATAAAGCAACGAATGAATTCACATATTACAATTACAAAAAAAAACTACAATGAAAATCGAAAATATAAAAATTCTAAAAAAAAAAAAAAGCTAATTCAAAATATGTATATGTATAATATTCACTCAAACGCTGCTTTAAAAAGTGAATGTAAAATCTACTCATTCAGGGAGTGTCTGCAGGAAAGCGCACACACATGAAAAGGCAGCGCTGAATAAAGCTGGGTTTGTGTTTGTGGATTACATGCTGGCGCTCACACTTTCACATGAAACAATGCAGTGGCTGTATGTTATTATGCCAGGATGAGAAGCGCTGGCCAGCACACGAGCGCTTCGCTCCGCGTGTGTTTGGAGAGGTCAAAGGAGAGCTGAAAATACAACTCAAACGCTTAATTAGAGCCTTTCACCCCACGGCATTCTGGGAATCAACGGCAGCCCGAGAAGCTGAAGACGTTCACTTTTCTCCAAGTGTCCCAAAGTTAGACAACATTTCATTACTCCAGCTAAACATAAATATACATGAGTGCTTGGAGTCGGTAAGATTTTGTCATGTTTCTGAAAGAAGTCTCTTCTGCTCACCGAGGCTGCATTTATTTGAGTAAAAATACAGTAAAAACTGAAAAAATGTGAAATATTATTATTATCTAAATTAGTTGTTTTCTATGTGAATATCTGTTAAACTGTAATTTATTCCTGTGATGCGCAGCTGTATTTTCAGCATCATTACTCCAGTCTTCAGTGTCACATGATCTTCAGAAATCATAATAATGATTCAAGAAACATTTCTGATTATTATCAATGATGAAAACTGTTGTGCTGATTAATATTTTTGTGGAAACTGTGATGCGTTTTATTTTAGGGTTAATACTGAATGTTTAATATTATATTCATTGCATACATATACTTCGTAGTAGACATCCTTAACTCCTTTCTGCTGTCTGTTGTTCTGTTGTCGGTGTTTCTTTGTCTGAATATGGCGCTTATCACATGCTGTGTGGTATCGGCGTTTGGTATCGGGGCATTTTAACGAGTACGAGTACAGGAGCTCAGTATCGGTATCGGTGCATCCCTATTATAAATGTCTTTACTGCCACTTTTGAGCAATTTAATGCATCCTTGATGAATAAAAGTATTAATTTCTTATACAAACTTTACTGATCCTAAACTTTTGAAAGATAGTATACCAGATTAATTCTGAATAATATAGATGTTTTTCTGAATTGCAATTCATTAAATACAATCTTAATGCAAATATCTATAGGAAGCATTTTAATAAAAACTGATATACATTTTTTTTTATCCTTCCATAAATACTCTCTATTTTGTGCATGATGCAACATGTTTATGGGTCAAAAATTAGGCTATATGTAAACTTAAAGCAGTTATATGAATTTATTTGAATTTAATTCCATTTTATAATTTATTCAAATAAAAATTCTACATCCTTGTCGGTACCCCAATTAAATTCCAACTAAAGCTCTGAATTTGAAAAGAAAACAATTCTGAATGGCGCATAATCAAATTACCAAAAAATATATATATATAAATATAATTAAAACATTAAAATAAGTATTTTAATTATTTAAACATATTCTTGCTTTTATAGATGGTTATTTTTTTTATTTTTTTTTATTTTAATATTTAAATAAATGTAAATAAATATTTAAAATATTTACATAAATATTTTAAGAAAATGTCTCACTTTTACATATTTATTTAAATATTTAAAATATTTAAACAAATATTTTTTAAAATGAAATACACTTAAAAAAAAATACATTTTAAAAAATTTAAATAAATATTTTAAACAAGATAGATTTAAAAAATGTAAACAAATAGTTTAAACAATTAATAAATATAAAATTATAAAATAAATGTTCTTGGTTTTACAGCTGGTTATTTATTTAAATTTAAAATTAAATAAACATTTAAAATATTTAAATACATATTTAAATAATCAACCCACTATAAAAGCAATTAAAATAACATTTGGGGCTGTTTAAGAGTAAAAAGCACATCAGTATATCTGTATGTTCTTGCATGTTCATCTGATGTTCTTCAGTTGTTATTATCTGTGGTGAGCGTGGACGTGCGTCGCGGGACGCATTAGATTTACTCGTGCTGTGACACGCTACAGTAAAGATTGTTGTGATACGCGTGATCCTCTCCGCCGGTGACACATTTGTCTGTCTTTGAGTCAAAGCAGGTCTCAGGTGAATGAGGGCACGTCAATCCAAACATACCTCGACGCCTTCATTGCTAAAACAGTCAGTATACGATTACAGACGCTCAGATGTGTTATTACAGCTCAAGCATTTACCAACAACACAATCATGTGATGCTGCACTTATGTAAGCTGGATTTGAACCTCTCGCTAAGCTCTTTAGCGGCTCTTTCCCGCTCGGATGATTTTCCTCTAAGAACGGGGTGGAAAAGGGAAAACAAGGTGTCAGAAATACGGGTCAGAGTCGCCCGAATCACTGAAAAACAGGCCTTCGGTTCAAACGACGCTCACATTATCAGATGTCAGCGTTCATATCAGCACTAATCACGAGCTGTCACTGTGAATTCACACCACTATCTTCTGCACAGCTGGAGGGCCAGACGAAAACATACCATCAGAAGTTTCTACAATGCTTGATGCTGTATTAATTTCTCTAAAACTACATTTCATTACAGACGTGTTGAATATTCATCGCATTAAAGCCATTAAAACTACAATAACAATATCGATGTTTTTGTGACATTGGCTCAAGCATGCATGGGGAAAAACAGCTAAATAATAATAATAAATGAAAAATAAAATAAGTAAATTCGTTATTAAATAAATAAGAAATGGAGATGCAAACATGCAATGGAAAAAACACTTAAATAAATAAATTCAGTTAATTCAGTAATAAATTAATAAATGAGAGACGGAGATCGACTCAAACATGCAAGGGAAAAAACAGCTAAATTAAATTAAACATGCATACATAAATTAAATAAAAGATGGAGATTGATGCAAACATGCAAGAGAAAAAAACAGCTAAATAACAATTAATTTAATTAAGTTAATTAATAAATAAATGAGAGATGGAGCTTGACTTAAACATGTAAGGAAAATGCTAAATAAATAAATAATCATTTTAAAGAAAGAAAGAAAGCAGTTAATTCATTAATAAATTAATAAATGAGAGACAGATTGATGCAAAAATGCAAGAAAAAACAGCTAAATAACACACAAACAAACAAACAAATAATAAATAAATAAATGCATAAATGAGAGATGGAGGTTGACTCAAACATGCAAGGAAATAACAGCTAAATAATAATAAATAAACAGTTAATTTGATTATTTAAGTTAATTTAGTTTATTTTCATTTAGTTTAACTTGATGCACTAAAATAACTAAAACTGAAAAAGATTTATATATATATATATATATATATATACACACACACACACACATATATAAAGAAAACTAATAAAAAAAAAAAAAAAAAAAAAAAAAAAAAAAAAAAAAAAGGAAATTACCAAAACTGGAAAATATACAAATGATAAATTTGTATATAAATAAATAAACGAATAGCATCTGTAAAGACACATTAAAGGACTGATGAGTAGGCCTGTCGCAATAATCAATATATCGACTTATCGCGCATTAAAATGACAATAATATCGCTTATCGCAATTATTTCTGGGGCAATATATCGCACAACAAAAAGTTGTTATCGTGACAGGCCTACTGACGAGGTTCACTCAACTGTACAGAAACTGTGCATCCAGATTTGCAGAGGGCTGAACGCAGACGTCCAACACCAGCGTGACTGTGTTTGTGTGTTTGATGGAGTTATGGTGAGGTTATGCAGTTCAGAGCTCAGCTGTGACGCTGTTAAAGGCTCTTTCATGACAGAGGACGAGCTCTCACACGCCCAGGATTCCTGCTGAATGACGTTTACCGCCTTCCTCCCACACACGTGCACATCAGCCGCACACTTACACACAAACACGCGTGAACTTTAGACACGTCTAAATATGGAGCAGCGGATTCGATTACAAGCCGCCACACAAGGGAGCCGTACAATGAAACAATTACAGCGGGAGAAATCACAAGAAAGATATAACTAGAAAACTATTTGGAGACTTTTTGCACATTTTCTCATTTAAAAATGCTAAAACAACCCTGAAACTCCAGAGCATAACTATTTATACACGTAAACAACACCTGATGGTCATTAGACTATGTAACAAACTATCAGATAAACTGTCTATATTTGCTTGTTTTATACATGTTTTTTCTATCGCTTCACAAACACAAAAAGTGCCAATATTTTTAACAATAATGTCATTTTCAACACTAGATCTATTGCTTTATCATTTCAAACTGCTTTTCCCCTCCAAAGTGTGGCTTGTAAAGTGTTTCTTTAGAAAAAATGACACTTGCTTTTATATGTTTCAATCCAATTTCTATCTAATGTATTTTAAAGCACGTTTGCTCTGGGTTTCGGGCTGTTTTTAGGGCTTTTAAATGAGCAAGCGTCCCTCAGGGCTCGAGAGGAACGACCGTCCCCCTCCTCCAGTTTCTGGCTTTCTGTCATCCGAGAGTATTCCCTTGATCACTGCAGCAGCCACATCCTCCAGACTGCAGACATCCTCAGAACACATTCTGACACTCAATCTCGTTATGATGTCATCGCCACCGCCGGCCAATCAGATCACTGCGTTACAGCAACACTGGACACAATGTTACTGCACTGCTTGCCAACGTATCACTGCAGCTCCAGTGCTTCTAATGAATGCGTGTGTATCTTATATACAAATCTTTCACCCTAAAAGCAAAAGAAATGTTATTCTGCATAAAAAAATTAAGCTTAATTGTATTTTTTTTGTATTGTATTTTTTATTACTATATTGTGAAAAAAATCAACAATTTTTTTAACTATTTTTTTTTACTTAATTAATGAGGTTTTTTTTAATGATTAAAGGAATTAAAACAAATACTACATTGTACTTATAGTAGCTGGGACTTCATAATTAAAATGTTTCTACAATTCTATTATTTAAATATTTATATATATATATATACTGTATGTACATACACACACGATAACAATAAGGAAAATAATCAAAGGGAACAATTACTTTTTATTAAAATCTGCATAAATGAAAGGAAGTAAAGCAAATACTACATTGCATACTTATAAAAATTGTATGTATATATATATATATATATATATATATATTCCAAAAAAAATATTTTTAAATATTTGGGAGGGGGCAAATTAATGCATAATTGTCAAGAAAATAATGACACAATGCAAAAATTATATTAAAGATACAAAAACAGGTCTCATTTTCTTTTTAGGGGTGATTAGGGTTGAAATATGATTTGAACATCTTCTTGAAGGTTTGTGTGAGATTAACCAGTATTTTCCTCAAATAAACCAGGCTATGTAAATAGATCAGCACACAAATACTACCAAAATAAGTTCAGTTCACTCATTCAAACCTCAGACACCTAAGATTAAAATAAGCCGTGGATAACAGGACGGACTAATCCTACCTTAACGAACGTGTAATGTCTCTTTTCTAATCCGCGCCTGCATTCAAGCCCTCAGGAACAGAGAACAAACAAGTGAAACGACGGCCTTGGCATTCCAAATATTCCCTCCCTGGGGCTCTGCGTTTCCATGGGACGGGAATTCACTAGAGAACAGCTCCCTCCGGCCCAAAACAAACATCACTGGCTCATCAGCAAATACACTTTTTTTGTATAAAATTGTTAAGCATAATGTTGTCAGGGAGACACACACACAATGCTGATGTGTAGACAGGTTGTGTGTGTGTGTGTGTGTGTGGCATATATACTATGTGTATAGATGACAATATGTCTTTTAAAGGAGAGACACTACAGAATTAAATGAACCAAACCAAAATGAAACTTTGCCAATTTAAATACACAACAATTTCAACAGTTGTCTCCTCAAAAACAAACATGCTTCCTGGCCACACTCCCTGAAAATGCACTAGCAATGCCAAAGTCATGGGTTCTATTCTTAGGAAATGCACAGTGATTAAAAAAACAGTTATCAGTGTCTCAGCAATGGATGCTCTGCAGTGAATGGGTGCCGTCAGAATGAGAGTCCAAACAGCTGATAAAAACATCACAATAATCCACAAGTAATCCACAGCACTCCAGTCCATCAGTTAACATCTGGAGAAGACAACAACTGAAACTAATCCAGCATTAAGACGTTTTTAACTAAAATACGTAAAGTGAAACCATCCCTTTTGGCTAAAATACCAGTACATAATTCATAATAACGCTTCCTCCAGTGAAAAAGTGTTCTGGTGTGAATCAGGAGAGAAATCTGCACAGATCAAGCAGCGTTTAAACAGCTCTAAACAAATATGTGTCTGGATTTTGATGTGAGAGACAACACGAGATGCACTTTTTCACTGGAGGAAGCGTTATTATGGATTATGGATTTGTAATTTTAGCAGGAAATGACAGTTTAAAGATAAAAATGTATTAATGTTAGATTTGTTTCTTACAAACGCGCAGCTTTTGTCTTCTCAAGACATTAACTGATGGACTGGAGTGCTGTGGATTACTTGTGGATTATTGTGATGTTTTTATCAGCTGTTTGGACTCTCATTCTGACGGCACCCATTCACTGCAGAGCATCCATTGCTGAGACACTGATGCAGTGCTACATTTCTCCAAATCTGATCTTGGATTAAATTTTCCTTTTTGGGTGAACTATTCCTTTAAGTCACTTTGGATAAAAGCATCTGCCAAATGCAGAAATGCAATTGCATTGTAAATCTCCATGAACACCACGTCCACTTCCTCTAATTCTGCTCGCATGGCAGTAAAGAGCAACTCTATTATTTCTACATAAACTGCCCAAAGGCCACATTCAACACACAAGATGAGCTCTGCTTGTGTTAATAGCTTATCCTTAAATCTGGCCTGGAAACCAATTTACAAAGCCTGTTTTGGTCTTCAGTGTTATCGTGTAGTTTTCTCGTAGGACTGCATTAAATATGACTATAAACGTGCATTTGAAGCCTGCGTGCAGAAAACAAACAAGCCTGCATCCATCAAAATCATTGGTTTACATGCAAGACACCTAAAAGAAGTCAAAGTTACTGCTCTGCACAAACAAAATACAACAAACTTTCATGCATATCTGCCCCAAAATGTAGCCTGATACTTTCAGATTTGTGGTTTACACTGGAATTCAAAGTTCTGAATAGATTAGTAATGGATGCAAGCAAAATCACAATGATTCCTGTTGGTTTCATGATACAAGATAGCCGTCGACCAATTGTTTTCTTGGATACACACTTGACAGGGCTGCAGATTGACCTATAAAATATATTGATAACCCATAACACATCTTACCAGCAGAAGAAGGGTTCGAGCATCTCGCATGTTCAATAAACATTCACATTTAACCTCAGCACAAAACCACCACCATCACCAAGAAGACAAGCGTGAAATGAATTATTCAGAGAGTGAGTGTGTTAGTGGAGAGGAACCAATCCAGCCTCAGGCCCGCCGGCACGCTCCTGCCAAACGTGTTACGTGAAACGGCATTAGTCATGAAGGAAGAGGAGGAAAAAACCCCGGCACCGGTTAAAAGACACCGAGAAGCTCTCTCAGCGCTTTCCACCAGAGATTGTGAGATGAATGAGATGATTTTGAGGTCCTCCACGCCAGCGGGCGTCCATACCTGTCTGCTGCCTCACGTGATTGGCTCTCAGCGAGGAACCCGCGATCCTCTGCTTCATCTCGGACGAAAGCACGCGACCTTTCTGCATCCACTCTTGCATCTTGTTGACGGTGACTCCGGGATGTTTGGGCACCGCTGCGTCGTCGCAGGATCTGCGCGATGAAGCAAGCGTCGGGAGGGCTTCCGAAGGGTTCGCCTGTTGCACATCGAGACCCGATGCGACGGCGGCTCGCGGCTCTTCCTCGCGGTTTGACGAGTACTTCACCTTGCTGTCGCTCACCGACCGCTGGAGCGTCGTTTTGGGACTCGCGTCGCAAATATTCTGCAAGCTTCTGCTCTGCGAAGACACCGTCAGACCCACCCCACATCGTCCGAGAAACGCAGAATCGTTACGTTCTTCGGACGAACACGCGTCGCTTTCTGTGCTAACGCTGTCGTGGGATTGACTAGCGCTACTGGCCTGATCCACAAATCCGTTATCTTCGACCTGACCGTCGAAACTGATGTTGTGCATTGTGTTTATTAGCAAATAATACGCCTCTTTCAGTTGGGACTTCAATCTGTCGGTTTCGTTAGATTCCGACGCCGATATCGGCTCACCGATATTCGTATTTCGCTCTTTCAAGTGAGTGTGAGACTCATAAAAGGGCAGAGTTTGGTTATCATAATAATCGTCGTCCTCGCTGTCGACTGAGTGGTGTCGAGGGGCCCCCTCTCTCAACACAGGGGCCACTGTTATTTCCAGATCAGTGGGGAAAAAAGTCGGACTTTGTAATGCGGGCATCCTAAAATCTCCATGATATTCCAGCGAACTCTCTATAACCTGAATTAAATCGCTTTCAGCGTCTATATAATCAAACACATGAGGCTGGGGGCCCCTGGCGTGACGTTCAAAGTCGCTCGTAATGTTTTCCCCGGCCTTTTGCTCGAGTAGTGTAACATTTGGTCCTTTATTCTTTAGATCTTGGCCATCTGTTAGCTTTAAAGCCTCTCGTCGGGGTTTTAAATCGCAGCCGCTGAAGCCGATCGAGTCTCCGCGGACCCGCGGCGTTTGGAGACGCTTCAGCTCGGTGCGTTCGCTTTGATCAGCGGGACCCCCGGGCCCTGAGATCCCGGTGACACGCACAGCGCACCGGGGAGCCGCGCTGCAGCCGAGAGCGGCCACACACCTCTCCTCACCCCTCATCGCATGTGAAATGTAATCTCTCTCTGTCTGCGTTTGAGAAACTTTTTCTTTACCTTCTCTCGGCCGGTTCGCGGTGCTCGCGTCTTTCCCTTTGGGTTTCTTGCCCCTGAGTTTGGCTAGAATTGTCCTCCGCAGAGGATCAGCCATCGGTACCGATCCGATCCTCCAGCTTTAGTTCCGTTCAGCGGGGCTCCGGAGCAAAAGTAACCGTGTTAGAAGCGCATCCGTGCGGGCACGACACTCCGACACACCGCGGTCAGAGCGCTGCTCCATGATCCACTGAGATCAAATCACACGCGCACACACATTCTCTCTCTCTCTCTCTCTGTGTGTGTGTGTGTTGAAATAGTTCAGATAGTTTCTGTGGGGGTTAAAGGTTTAGAGGCGGAGCTCAAACAAACTCCACATGCAACCAGCAGCTCAGCAGCTACTTAACTCAACCAGCTTCTAACTAGTCTATGCAAGTGTGTACATTATTCTATCCTAAAACATACTAGTAATACAAACTACTTAAACTATATTACATGCATAACATACATATATTTCATACATAAATGAAAAAATATATATATTTATGAAAGTGTATGAATATATTTTTATATATGAAAGTATATATGTTATTATATATTTTTATGAAAGTAGGCCTATATATGTAAAATATGAATTTATAATAAAAATGTATCATGTATATATTGAAACATCTAAAAAATGTATATGTTTATATTAAATAAGTATGAATGCATATATTGTATTATGTATAAACATATTAAAGTATATTTTTATTATATAATTAATATTTCAGTGAAAGTGTATATATATATATACAGATATATATATATATATATATATATATATATATATGTATATATTTAAGAAAAATGTTGATGTTCGTCCCATAGCGACAGCATTGATTTATGACTGGAGCATACTGGATGAGTTGGCGATGGGTTTATATTACTGATCAGGCCTGTTTAGACAGATTACAGCTCAACACTGATATATGGACTAATAGGCTGATTATGTCTGAATAGGATAATCATCACAGGAATGACAGCCTCTGTGCTCTGCAGGGAAACTGTTTCTCATTCATATTCCGGCCTTCTTGTTTACAAACTTGTCAGCGCACGTCTGAGACGGACCAAGCACGCAGAGATCCCATCAACACGCCTGCATGTCCCGGCAGCCTCCGGCTTCTGGGAATAATCGGGAATTTTTGTCTGAAAGACAGTCAGTATCCGGCGAATCACTTCATCTCTTCCGTCAAAGATCCTGCGATTAAAATACTGACTCATGCTTTTCTTTTAGATTCGACAAGCATCCCACAGAGAGAGCCGAGAGAAACAAACAACATCTGAGGATGTTAATCCCTTATTTATAATCGGTTACCTCAGCAATAAATGCATTATTCAAACATTTCCGCTCTGATTGTTTTTTGGAATGTTCAGCATTTAAAGACTGTATTTTGATTACTATTATAAATGCAGCTAAACATTTTTTTAAATCTAGAGTGTTTGTAATCAGAACAATAAACTCATAGAAATTAAAATCATAATTAACATGCAAAAATCACACATTAACTTGATTAGACTTTTAATCTCTGCGTTATTAAACCTGATGTTCGTCCCATAGCGACAGCATTGATTTATGACTGGAGCATACTGGATGAGTTGGCGATGGGTTTATATTACTGATCAGGCCTGTTTAGACAGATTACAGCTCAACACTGATATATGGACTAATAGGCTGATTATGTCTGAATAGGATAATCATCACAGGAATGACAGCCTCTGTGCTCTGCAGGGAAACTGTTTCTCATTCATATTCCGGCCTTCTTGTTTACAAACTTGTCAGCGCACGTCTGAGACGGACCGAAGCACGCAGAGATCCCATCAACACACCTGCATGTCCCGGCAGCCTCCGGCTTCTGGGAATAATCGGGAATTTTTGTCTGAAAGACAGTCAGTATCCGGCAAATCACTTCATCTCTTCCATCAAAGATCCTGCGATTAAAATACTGACTCATGCTTTTCTCTAAGATTCCACAAACATAGAGAGCCGAGAGAAACAAACAACATTTCCGCTCTGATTTATTTTTTGGAATGTTCAGCATTTAAAGACTGTATTTTGATTACTATTATAAATGCAGCTAAACATTTTTTTAAATCTAGAGTGTTTGTAATCAGAACAATAAACTCATAGAAATTAAAATCATAATTAACATGCAAAAATCCCACTTTTTTCTAATTAAAAAAAAAGTTGTTTTTATTATTTCAAGATTGATTTTATGACATTCAATCAGTACTTAATTGTTTATCATTCAGGAGAACACTTGTATATACTAGTTTATTACTGAAAATATTGAAGTAACCACACACACACAGATAGACTTAAAAGTCTAAATATTTTCATATATATTTATATATTGTCTACAGAGTTTTTAATTTTAGTTTTAGTTATTGTAGTACAGTTAAATTGTTTATTTTTATGTTTTAGCTTAAAAAATAGAAAAAAAACATGCCCTTAAAGCATATCATTTTATTTATTGTATTATTTTTGTTTGATTTTTACATTAAAATGTAAAAAATTAATTTTATTGAAAAATTATTTAAATATTTTCTAAATGTTATCTGAAATTTTGTTTATTGAAAGATTAAAGTAAACAAAGAATTTTCTTTTTATTGCACTACTCTAATAAAAAATCTGATCTGTGTGCATGAGGCAATCTCATGCACATGGTTACTTCGGATTTCATTGCTAGGCATTTTTTAATCAGAATTGTTCAAAGCAGAAATTAATGAAATATGGCATACTATTAAAAATAATAGTAACAGTAATACTATTGTTATGAAAATACATAATACATTAAATTAATAGATATTATTTTTATATTAAGTCAACATAAATATTTTTATATAAATATAATTAATAAATTGTTCAATAAATACTTAATTTATTTTGTAATTAAATAAAAGACTTCAATATGTTGAAAAAATATATTATTTAAAAAATAATGTTTCCAACACATTTTGATTTTGACTACTCGAAAGAGAATATAGCTAAATTAATTTTTGTCAAAACTTCATTTGTGTTTCCTGCTAGCTAAATTTCACATACATAAACAAAAATCTGGCTCTAAATCTCTCTTTTCTTTATTCACAACTGATCTAGATGAGTATATGGAAACTATCCAAAGTTCTGTTCATCCTAAAGCAGTGAAAACTGTATCTCTGTATTCATCCTATGTGTCCTAGTTTTTTTCTTTCTTTTGTTGTTAACCTGGTAACACATCCCTTATGGAAATTAACCATGGTTTTACTACAAAAAAACAACAACAACAGCATGGTAACCACAAATTAACCATGGTTTTGCTACACTAACCATAGTTTAACCATAGTATTTGCATGGTTAATTTTTCTTAAGGGATCTATACTTACTTTTTTTTTTTTTTTTTTCATTTTTATTTGTTTTGTTTATATAGCTGTACTGCCTTAATGGTTTGATGTTTTGTACTGTTTATAAAAAAATCTGAAAAAAAGATTCGCGAACCAGTTCCAAGGCTCCGAATCAAATGATTCGCGAATCTGCTCCGAAGTACCGATCTGAATCAAATGATTCGCGATACGCGATCAGATTGGAGTGGAGTTGGAGTGAATCGTTTTGCTACGCAATGGTTTAAAGGGGTCATATGACGCTGCTAAAAAGAACATTATTTGGTGTATTTGGTGTAATGAAATGTGTTTATGCGGTTTAAAGTAAAAAAAACACATTATTTTCCACATACTGTGCAACATTATTGTTTCTCCTCTATGCCCCGCCTTTCTGAAACACGTCGATTTTTACAAAGCTCATCGGTCTGAAAAAGCGAGGTGTGCTGTGATTGGCCAGCTATCCAGGATTTGAGACTTTAGTCTTTGCAACTTTACAGATCTTCTTTATGCACCAAGAGCTTGTAACACTCGAAAGAGAAAGGAAAAATTGAAATCGCATCATATGACCCCTTTAACTGATTCGGAGTATAGAAAACCTCCGTTTCACTCATCACTACGTGCCTTTTAAAATCATTACAAGCCATGTCGAAATTCGAAAATGAATGGCTTTTTTTATTTGTTTTTGCTAGTGAATCGAGTTTGAATCAATTGAATCGGTTCCAGCGTAAATGACTCACTCAATTGAATCGGTTCGTCTGTTCTCCTTTTCTCGTCTTCAGTCATGTTTACACGACACTGTCAGCAATACTACTGGCTTAGCTCGCTAGTTTGATGACATTAACTGAAATAAGCGAAAAAAGTATGATGTTTACAAATAAAATATACATATTGCCATTCGCTTTCCACATCGAAACATCCAACACAAATTTAGGAACATATTCAGGTTTACTGCTAACTAGTGAAACACTTCATTAATATGACGAGCTGCAGCCCAAAATACATGTTAGATGGAAACATTGTGCATTATGATCGAGTTTGTAGCTTAATTCACTATATTTGAAATAGTTTGACTGCAGTTCAGTTGCTGACAGTTCAATAGAAATCAGTTGAAACATCCAGTGAATGCTGAATTTATGAGTATATATTGCAATAACTATTTGAGAAATTATTGTTGTATCTGATTGTATAGTCTATATAGAGTGAGTTTTAGCAAGTTTTAGATTTAGTTATTTTAGTAGCCTATCACAAACTATGACAATGATGATCTCAGGTACTGATTATTTGCTCTATTCAATGTTAAGCATGTCTAATGTGAGTTTGAATATCATTTTGTGTGATCTTTATAGCCATAATAAATGACAATATAGAGTTTACCTCAAATCTTGAAAATAAATGTAAGGAAACAAAAACGTTTAAACTGACAACTCTATTTGAACAAACGAGTTTATTCTATGAAAAAAGTGTATCAGTCACTCCGTATGTATTTTAATAATGTTAAAATTGTTTAATATTTCTAAATTAGATCATGTACTTATCCATTCTGTAGCGAGTGCGCTTGCAGAGAGAGGCTCCGCCCACTCTCGCTTCTGATTGGCTCTGATTTTTGATGCGTTTTTTGATGCGTTGATGCTTGCGCCAGCAGTTGTACACGGAAGCAGTTCCGGGAGGATGACGTATGAGGTCAGCGTTGCGCATGCGACGGTGAGGAAAACCAACGTTTGTTAACAGGAGCAAAGGAAGCAAAGTTTCCTTACTTTAGCAAAGGAAAACCAGTCTCCTCTTGGCTTATATCGAAATCCTCCGACATTCTTCTTTACAAATCCTCGTTTTGTACTTCTAATTAGTGACCGTTGTTTTGTTTTGATCTCTCCGCTGCGTTTCCTTTAAGATGTCAGTTTTACATTCATTCTAAATCATAAACATCTTAAAGACATCTGCTAAACGTCTATTTGACATCTGATAGGAAACGTCCTATAGACGTATCGCAGATGAGCAAACACTCTAAAAAATACATCTTGCAGACGTCAAATAGACGTCTCTGTGATGTACGTGTGCTATCAGGGTATTAAAGTAAACCACCTAGCAACCACCCAAAACACCCTAGCAACCGCATGGCAACACACTAATAACAGCCTAGCATCATGCAGACACATTTAGCCCAGTCAAACGTGACTCCTGTCAGTCTGAACACACCGGTCAGTCTGGTGTGACGCGGTCTGCTGTGGTCTTTATTAAACCGGCCTCTCCTCCCGCTGGTTCTCGGGCCGAGGGTCAGACTGCTCCGGCCGTCCATCTGTGATGAATGAATAGTGCTCTCCCACACACATCATCAAAGCTGTTCAATCTATCCGTCAAATCACAGACTACCAAACTACATAGTGTCTGAGATTACAATCAGTACACCGCAAATCACTTAAAACAGCACTTCATACGTGTCTAGATAAAGCCTAGAAGTGAAGGAAATGAACATTGCTCTACTGTAACAGTAGGACAAGTGCATCTCAAATCAAGTGTTTGGATGGTGAACTATTTAGGGAGGATTTTAGAAGTGCACTGAAGAACATAAGAACACTTGAGTTAATATTACCAATGTGTTTCAGCTGTTGATCAATAATGAGGAATGTGACAGCAAAGCTGCTTTTAGTATAAAAAAAAAAGAATCAATTTATGGTTATAGAAATGATTATAGAATACATATATTTCAATAAACTTGTTAGAAGTCTTTAAAATAATCGAAATATATATTATATAAAAGTTCAATAAACTTACAAGTTATTACAATTATTACAATTAATATTTTTAATAATTATTAATTAATAATTTTGCCAATTACCAATTTTAATAAGAATTTCAACAACGTACGTATATATATATATATATATATATATATATATATATATAGCAATAAACAATAAACCAGTTGTAAGTCATTGAAATTATATATATATATATGAATTTGTTATTATTCCTGTTTTATTTTTTTTTTTAGTCTGCAAGGAGGAATGGCAGAGGATCCCCAAATCCAGTGGATATAACCTTGTTGCATCTTTCCCAAAAAGACTCATGGCTGTATTAGATCAAAAGGGTGCTTCTACTAAATACTGAGCAAAGGGTCTGAATACTTAGGACCATGTGATATTTCAGTTTTTCTTTTTTAATAAATCTGCAAAAATGTCAACAATTCTGTGTTTTTCTGTCAATATGGGGTGCTGTGTGTACATTAATGAGGAAAAAAAATGAACTTAAATGATTTTAGCAAATGGCTGCAATATAACAAAGAGTGAAAATTTTAAGGGGGTCTGAATACTTTCCGTACCCACTGTATATATACACTTGTACGTTGTTGAATTCTTATTAAAATTGGTAATATAAGTTTAATGACTTGTAATATATTATTTAAAGTAATAATATCAATAATATAATATATTGTAATTAATTTATATTAATAATAATGATAATCTAAATCACAAACAAATATATACTATATGTAAATATATAATTGGCTTTCTTCAAAAAAATAAAATAAATAAAATAAAATACAATTCACACTGACTTCCTGTTTCTACAGAATAAATATTACTTTACAACTTCAGTGCTCATGGCAGGTCTGTTATGAAAAATCAGTTCCTCTATTTGTTTTTGCTCTATAGTCTATACTGTCGCCCGGTCTTACTAGATAGGCTACTCAAGCACAAGTATGGACTTCCCCGCTGACTGAAGGTCGCAGTTTCCGGTTTCTCGTCGCTATGGTGACGGACAGTAGTGACGACCGCTCTGCCTTTAATGAATACACATACTGTCAGCCGAGCCCATTCATAACACACAAACGCCATGGGAACCTCAGATCTGAATATGTATGAAGGCCGTATGTCTCCATAAACAGCCGCAACAAACGCACAAATACAGCTGTACATTTCCACGAGAGCCCAGCAAATACACCAGACGCTGAACACGTCAAATAGAAGAAAATCTGAGCGATGTTTGTCATGGTAAAAGGATGCGTGGTTGCTAGGGCGTTGCTAGGGGTGCCCTGTGTGGTTACTAGGGCGTTGCTATGCAGTTGCTAGGGTGTTCTAGGTCATTTCTACCACTCTCAAGGAGAGAAGAAAAAACAACAACAACCCGTATACATAGATGCATTAAATAAAATCCTAAATAAATGCACATATATGCAATATCTGAGATAAATATCATGGTACTAACTAAAATTAAAACCATTTTAAAAAATGTGACGTAAAAATGGTTTTCATTTATATTTCAGTAAAAGTTTATTTTATTTACTGAAATAAAATAAACTTGAATTAAAATTGTAAAAAAACAACTTAAACTTATTTCAGCCTTTTCATTTCTCATTTTTGTTTAGTTTAACTTGAAGTACTAAAATAACTAAATCTAAAACACAAACACAACATAAAAAAAAACTAAAACTAAAACTAATAAAAACAACTAAATTAATTGAAATTAAATTTAAATGAATGTATTAAAATGAAAACAGAAAATATAAAAATAAAAACTAATTCAAAATATTAATAAACACATAAACACATATGTGTGTGTCTTTAAAAAAAAATCTTTCTACAGAATGTCTAAAATTAAAATGAAAACAAAACAAATTCAAAATATGAATAAATACACACACAAACATGTATAGAAAAATATAGTACAGTACATAGGTGTAGTGAAGTTCCTCCAAGAGTAAAATTAAATAAAAATTATTTCTACAGAAAATTAAAATGAAAACAAGAACTATAAAATAAAAACAAATTCAAAATATTAAAATTAAATAATAATTAAAAATGCAAAAATAATTTAATACATTTATTTTTGGTTTCTACATAATAATAAATAATCACAATTTGAGGAATCATTCATGTCTGGAGCACAAACACTAAAACTTTAATACTTAACGAGATACAAACAGAGACTCAGAGAAAAGGACTTTATCCATTTGAGAAGCTACAAATCATTGGAAACATACAGGAAACATCATAACCAATGGATAATGTTCCATACAGCTACAAATTTACAGTTGAAATCATACTTACAATGACGTCCAAAACACAAACACATCATCCTAAACCCTCTCCCTTTACATGGACGTTATTTTAGAGAAATACATTTAAAATATCCCCAGACTCGTGATGCCGTTCCAGTCAACATCCAGAAAGGGTTAAAGATTCGGGGATTAAAACAAGCGGAGCGGGTTACAGCTCCGCTTCACTCCACGCTCTGACGCAGGATCCGCTTCTCCTCTTCCACAAAGCTCTTGTCTGACGTGGCCTGTCCCATGTCCCGCTTTCTCTTCTCCTTCTGCTGGAACGTTTCCACGCGACGCTTCTTAGCAGACGTCTGCTGCTTCCCAGATTCATCGTCATCTGTGATGATAAAGAGTGCCCCAAACTTCAAAAACGTGTCAAGATAGATAGAATGACAGACAGACAGACAGACAGATAGATAGATAGATAGATAGATAGAACGACAGATAGATAGAATGATAGACACACAGATAGACACATAGATAGACAGACAGACAGATAGAACGACAGACAGACAGATAGACAGATAGATAAAATGATAGACACACAGATAGATAGATAGACAGACAAATATATGGATCGATCGATAGACACAGACAGACATACAGACAGACAGACAGACAGACAGATAGATAGATAGATAGATAGAACGACAGAGATAGAATGATAGACACACAGAGAGACAGACAGACAGACAGATAGATAGATAGATAGAATGACAGATAGATAGAATGATAGACACAGATAGATAGACAGACAGACAGATAGAACGACAGAGATAGAATGATAGACACACAGATAGACAGACAGACAGACAGATAGATAGATAGATAGAACGACAGATAGATAGAATGATAGACACATAGATAGACACATAGATAGATAGACAGACAGACAGACAGATAGAATGATAGAACGACAGACAGACAGATAGATAAAATGATAGACACACAGATAGATGATAGATAGATAGATAGATAGATAGATAGATGGACGGACGGACGGACGGACGGACGGACAGATAGAATGATAGAACGACAGATAGATAGAACGACAGACAGACAGACAGACAGATAAGATAGATAGACAGACAGACAGACAGACAGACAGACAGAACGACAGACAGATAGACAGATAGATAGATAGAACAACAGAGATAGAATGATAGACACACAGATAGACACATAGATAGATAGACAGACAGATAGACAGACAGAAAGATAGAACGACAGACAGACAGATAGACA
>NW_015636554.1:110417-111996 GCF_001515625.1 Sinocyclocheilus rhinocerous
ACAGACAGACAGACAGACAGATAGATAGACAGACAGACAGATAGATACACAGACAGACAGACAGATAGATAGATAGACAGACAGACAGATAGAACGACAGATAGACAGATAGATAGATAGATAGACAGACAGATAGAACGACAGACAGACAGATAGATAGATAGATCTCGTTTCCACCGAGCGGTACGTTCAGTACAGTACGGTACGCAATTATTTCCGTTTCCACTGTCAGAAGTTGTTAATGGTACCAATAAAGCGAACCGTACCACTTTTTTGGGACCCTTCCGTTGGGGTACCTAATGGGTGGAGCTAGACTCACTGCAGAACGCTGATTGGTTGACAGAGAATCGTCACTTGCGCGTGCTACAAGGGGAATGAAGCGTCTCCTTCACTTGTTCCGCCATGCTGCTCATGCATGTTGGGCTTGTTTACATCAGTGCGCAAACACAAAAAGTAAAACAGCGTATTTTTGAATTTTATATTTTCACACAGACAATGTCGTGCTTTCTTCTTCGCGAGAATGACATCGATCTCTACTTTTCGGCATACATCACACGCCTGCAGCAAGCCAGATCAGGGTGTACCGTCCCGGATCATACTGTACTGTACCGTACCGCTCGGTGGAAACGAGGCTATAGATAGATAGATAGATGGATGAGTGAGTTTGACGTTACCAGAGTCCAGCTGTTGCTCCTCCTCCTCCGGCAGGAAGTGGGCGGGGCCCTGGTGGGCTTGAGGGGCGTCGTCTCCGTTGTCCTCGTATACATTGGACCATTTGATGGCCATGTCCATTCCATCAGGAGCTCCCTTCTTCTTCTCCTCCGTCACGTACGACTGTGGGGGAGGAACGGCGTTGTTCTTCCACACCTTAAACTGCTTAGGAGGCTGAAACGTTCAGAGTAAGTGATAAAATGAAGATTAAAAATCATAAAAATCCCATAGACTTACACTGACAGAATGTTCAAATGAGCCAAGACTATTCAAACTCCAACTGTCAAAATTAAAATTTAAACTCCCAGAATCCCTTGAGACTCAATCAAGCATCCCTTCAACCTAATATTTCTAATCAATCTATCTATCTTTAAAACTACTTTAACCTTCAAACCTCTAGCTCTGAAAACTTTTTAAAACTTTCTGGTCTGGCTTTCTCAAGTCAACTTCAAAGTAGGGCTGCACGATTCTTGCTAAAATGTGAATCACGATTTTTCTCCATGGGAATTGAGATCACAATTCTCTTACACGATTCTCATTTTTTCAACCAAAATTTATTGCACTCAAGTACAAAAAAAAAACAAAAAAACCCCCAGGACTAGAGCTGCACGATTCTGGATAAATTGAGAATCACGATTTTTGTGTGTGTCTCAAATAGAGATCACGAATCTCCCACGATTCTGATCAGGCGCGGATGGGCCATCGGGAGAACCGGGACTATTCCCGGTGGCCCGGCGGCCGATTTGGCCCGCTATTTTAATATTATTATTGAATAATTGCCTGCCGAATGTACTAAAGCGATTATTTCCGAATTTGCCATTCGATAATTAAATCTCTAATAAATCATGAATCGGTTAGTCGTGACTGG
>NW_015636554.1:112064-121638 GCF_001515625.1 Sinocyclocheilus rhinocerous
AAAAAAAAAAAAAAAACATGGTTACTGTACTTTTACTATAATAAAAGCATGGATAATTTTTGTAAGGGAAAAACTTTTAATTATTTTGCATGTCCCCAACCTAAGGATTTAAACCTTTCTTATGTGAGGTCCATACACAAAATAGGGTTGTCCATGTTTCAGAATTTGTTGTGGGTGTATGAGTGTGAGATTTCCCGGCCTGAAATTTTTTTCCCAGTCGGCCCCTCGTGGAAATTAATGGTGCAGACATGCGGTTTCATTTACTACACATAGGCCTACTGAAGCTCGCGTTGTTTTCAGCCTCTGCCGCCTCAATATATGAGTACATGAACATATAAACATAATCTCTAGAACTGCTCTGAGTCACTTCATGAGCATTTTACTTATTTTGAGAAAACTATCGTCATATCATATACAAAGAGACACCAATGTTTCAGGAGTTTAGTACACAGAATAGGACACATGCTTATTAGATAACCGTATTTGAGTTGATGTATTTGCTTTTATTTATTATTATTTTTTAATTAAACAATTTTTTTCTCAAACCATTGTTAGATGCAGTGTTTCCTGTAGTTATGCAAAGATTTGGTTTCAAAAAAGTAAACTATTTCTTATGATTTTAAATCTGCATTGAACTTCAGATCAGTCTCAAGGTAAAAGGCGGTACTAATGTCTGATTTTGTGGTGGATGTGTTCAAATATGATCATCTTAATTCAAGTGATGAAGGATTTTGAAAGTCTGACAGTGTTGAGCACTACTGTAAGGTTAACCCTGCATGGTGTAAATGTTTGAAAATGATTAACAGTTGCAAATAAACATTCATTAGAAATTTAGAAAAGTAATCAAAAAGTAATCAAAAGTAATCAGTTACATTACTTTAATAAAGTAATGGAAAAAGTTACACTACTATTACATTTTAAATAGGGTAACTTGTAATCTGTAACCTATTACATTTCCAAAGTAACCTTCCCAACACTGGCTACCACAAAAAAAAGGTCTATTCTAAAGATGGCTACGCAGTACGCACTTGTTTTTCTGGCGCACACGGTTTTATTCAATATTGTATAATAATAAAATAATGACCTCTTCTGGCGCTTTGACGGCTCTTCTGTCCCAGTCGATGACTTTATTCAGCGGGTTATAGAGGAACGTGGGTTTGCTGACGGATCGGAACAGATCGTCGGGTTTCGGCAGCGGTTCGGCGGCTCGTTTGCGGCTCTGCAGTTCAGACGATCCTGACGGGTCCGGTTCGCTTCGGCTCTTCTTACCGGACTCACGACCGTCCGAGTCACTGCTGCTGTCGCTCAGATCATCAAAACCCATGAAGAAATTACGACCCTCTGTTTGCTTCTCATCGCTCATGGTGGATGAAGATGAGAGAGGCTGCCGGATTCAGTGATTGTGGGTTTATTCGGAACCGCTGATCAACAACAACTAAACAACGCTCGCCATGTTGAATCCGGCGCACGCTGATGCCGTAAACGCAGGCGGAGCGTAAAAGGGCCAATCGACACTCCAAACAACGGGATCACAGAAATAAAACATACGACAATTTCATTTTATTTTTTTAAACGGTGTATTTTCAATTCAAGAGCTAATAAAAATATTACCGTCGTTAGCATCAGAATTCACCAATCACAGTCATTTACGATCACTGAATCGTTTTATAGAGGTGGCTGGGTGTTTTTGCGTTTTACTTTCCATTATGTGTAATTAATTCATTTAAATAATTATGTTTCCTAGAGTACATGTATCTCCATTAACACAAAATGCAGCTTCATTTTGGAAATAGTTTCTGCTTTCCAGACCAAAACTTCTTAATTCTTGATTCAAGATTTTAAAGTTATATTTTAATTGAATTGCCCTTCTATCATCTATCTATCTATCCATCCATCCATCCATCCATCCAACACTACCAGTCAAAAGTTTTTGAACAGTAAGATTTTTATGTTTTTTAAAGAATTCTCTTCTGCTTACCAAGCCAGCAAAATCAGTAATATTGTGAAATATTTTTGCTATTTAAAATAACTGCTTTCTATGTGAATATCTGTTAAACTGTAATTTATTTCTATGATCAAAGCTGAATTTTCAGCATCATTACTCCAGTCTTCAGTGTCACAAACAAAAAAAATAGTGACTCCAAGCTTTTGACTGGTATAGTGTATAATGTTACAAAATATGTTATTTCAGATAAATGCTGACCTTTGGATAACCTTTGGATCTTTCTATTCAATAGTATTAAATGTTTTTTGAGCAGCAAATCAGCATATTAGAATCATTGTCGTTTGAATATGCTGTAATTTAACAAGATATGTTTTTTTTTTCTTTAATTTATGCATTTAGCAGACGCTTTTATCCAAAGCGACTTAATAGAAGCACATATGCTCAGGTAGCCTACTTTAATTATAACAATGATGCTACCAAGAATTTCACTTATGCATTAATTTCCATCTGCATTAGACACAAATGAGCACACAAATTGTGTACGTAAACAGGTTTGAGTGAATGTGGATGGCGACCATCTCAACATCAGTCACGATCACAGAACACTACAACAAAACACACACATTCCCCACACGGCTTTATTTATCAAACCCCACAAAATCATTACAACGAGCAAAGACACAGTGTTAAAGGCCTTATGGCACATAAAAATCACATCTAAGAAGTCCTGAGTCACATCGATCAAGCATTCAAGTTTCCCAGATAGCACAGGTACGTCTGCAAGACGTCTGTTAAAGATCATCTGGAAAGCATCTGCTGTGGACAAACATCTGATAGACGTCTTTAAGATGTCAGTGTTACATTCATTCTAAATCATAAACATCTTAAAGACATCTTCTAAATGTCTATTTGACATCTGATAGGAAACGTCTTTTAGATGTATTGCAGATGAGCAAACACTCTAAAAAATACGTCTTGCAGACGTCAAATAGACGTCTCTGTGATGTACACGTGTGCTATCAGGGTTGCTTTTTAGAAAATACAAGAGTAGAAAGAAAATACTGAATCCCGGAGACCTGAGACGGTTTCTTTTTTTAGGATGATGACAGATTTCAGCATGAATTTGGTGAGATGATAGCAGGAAAAACTCTAGTTCGTGATGAAACCCGGCATTCTTTCTGGATGAGCAGGTCGCTAGTAAACACCGGCTTCTTTACGACTGTGATATCATACAGTGGGGCTTGGAAACGTTACGAAAACTGCAGAATATTTTACAAGTGTCTTTCTGGCAGAGAAATAATGATAACGTATTCTGCAAAGCATCCACGAGACGATGAATGAGACAAGAATGACAGGCCTGCGCTTTCATCATGGCCTATAATTCACTTTGTTATAAAAGGTATAAAAGGCGGCTGGTGTGTTTATCTGTCGACGTCGTAAAAGTGTTGGGACAACTCTAAATCCTGTTTCATGGCCGCATGCCCGTGTCTCTGAGCTTTAAATCTTCATTTTCTCTTCAGCAGGAGAAATAAACTGACGCATTACGACAGAGTAACTCTGCGAATCCTAAAACAGTTCTTGTGAAAAGCGCTAAACTGAAACGTGAGATGTGACTGAGGAGCTGTTTGTCGAAGCTAAACGTACAGCTAGGCAGATTAGCAACTTGAGCTAATTGTCACACATGCAGAAAACTAGAGTAGCTTGTTCCCGTCACAAAATAAAATAAAAAGGTAACTGCGACTTTTTAATCTCTCAATTCAGACTTTTTTTTTTCTCATATTCTGACTTAAATTTTCTAATTTTTCTCATATAAACTCGCAATTATGAGAAAATCATTTTTATAATTGCGAAATATAAACTCAGAATTCTGACTTTCTCACAACTCTATTTTTTTCTTCCACAAACTAAAAAAGATAACCGCGACTTTTTAATCTCTCAATCCGGACTTTCTTCTCTCGCAATTCTGACGTTTTTTATATTCTGATGTAAATTTTCGCATTTTTCTTTTAGAAACTCGCAATTATGAGAAAAAAGCAATTATGAAATATAAACTCAGAATTCTGACTTTCTCGCAATTAAATTTTTGTATTCCACAAACTAAAAAAAGATAACCGCAACTTTTTAATATCTCAATCCGGACTTTCTTCTCTCGCAATTCTGACGTTTTTATATTCTTACGTAAATTTTCTCATTTTTCTTTTATAAACTCGCAATTATGAGAAAAAAGTAATTGCGAAAACGCCGAATTCTGACTTTTTTTCTCGCAATTCAATTTTTTTCTTCCACAAACTAAAAAGTGAATTCCAAATTTGTATCTTGAATTTGACTTTTTATTCTCGCAAATTGCGAGTTTATATCTCAAAATTGTTTCTCAGAATCGCGAGTTCATATTTTGCAACGTTCATATATTGCCATTCTGAGTTTATGTCTCACAATTGTCAAAGTTTTTACTTTTTTTTCTCAGAATTGCGAGGAAAAAAAGTCTTGAATTGTGAGATAAAAGGTCATAATTACCTTTTTTATCCTCTAGTCCAATTCACGCACTTTCCATCCTAAATTGTTTACATAATTAGAATGAGTGTCCCAAATCATCGTACAATTGATTCAGCTAATGTTACCCACAATTCATTGCGCTGGATGAGTTTATGATTTTCAAGGAAAGTGGCTTTAAATATATGAAGCTAAAAGTTAAGTAACCTAATAATGAATTATAAGGTAATACAGCTTGATGCTAACACTACGCAAATGCAACAAGCTAGTGGGGTCAAGGTAGCATGTGCACCAATACTGGTGTGCCGTTCAATTACATGGGTGTTGGCAAACTTCTGATTGGACGTCACAGTGAGGAAGGACGTCCAATCAGCACCTGAGGATTGTGAAACCACGGCATGTTTGAATCGACTAGCATACTACTCTATTTCTGCATTATGTAAAAATTGCATAGTCTGCAAATGTTCTGGAATACCTGGATGACCTGCAATACTATATCCCACAATGCACTGCGCTCCAACTGACCTTCTATTTCCTGTAACGGCAACCAAACTAACCAAATTATATCAGCAGTGATTGTCAACATCAACCTCTGTTTTATTAGGTTATCACATAAAAAGTCAACATGCACTACATACTAAGTATGCAGATGACTAGTATTCCATTCCAAACAATTTTCCGGCTTACGGAGAACGTTTACAAACATTCTATCAAGATTCTCTCAAAGTTACAAACAAATGTTCTTCCAGTAACATTAATAGAACGTTTGTTCAAAGTTATCTGGACTTTAATGGCGTTCTCAAAACGTTGGCACTTAAACATTGTTCATGAAATGTATTTTCGGAAACGTTTTAATTGGGCGTTCATCGAATGTTTTTTTTAAACGTCACAGCTTACTAGTTTCAGAGAACTTTCAAAAAATAATTTCCAAAATGTTCGCGATGGAACGTTCCCTTAATGTTTTCTCTACGCTTCAAATAATCAAGAAAAGAAAAAGAAAATACATGTTAATGTTAGCAAAACTTTTTAGAAAATTTTTTAGTATCTGGGAACTGCAGGGCAAACGAACGCAAAAACTACTTAATAAATCCATAAAAACAATTTTTTTTCACTTCAATTACTCAATAAAAGCAGTTCACTATGGCTTGTTTCACACATCACATCAGCGCAGTCGGCGGATATTTATTCCAAATGCAGTTCAAATGCTCTATAAATCTATTTATGAACACGATGCTCTACAATCTAGGCAACACGAAGTAACAAATCATCATTCAGTGTTTAAAAACAGGCTTTTTATGGGGCTTGATGAACGTTAAACGCGATAAACACTTACGGTTCAGTCATTCTGAATGGATCCAGATGATTTATATAGTTTACAGCTACATTTTGAGGTTTAGAGCAATTTCTGTCATGAAAATTTTATTTTATAACAATCAAAATTTTAATAGTTTTGACTCACTGACCGCTGCTAAAAAAGTCAACAGCTGGACGGTTATCCTGACCGAGCTGGTTAAACTAGTCAGGATGGCCGACCAATTAAACACCAACTGGCCTGGAGACTAGTTAAACCAGCTAAAACCACTTTCATCCGTCATTTTTGAAAATTATGTTGCTGGTTAGAAATATAAATGTACTTTATTTTCCTCACACGTTAGAAAAAACAGACTTTAAGTGTGTTTTTATATTCTCTTCCCTTCAGATGAAACAATCCGATTCATTTTATTGGAGTTCAAAAACAAAAACAAAGATAAAACGAAGTAATCCTGCATATTACGCACACACATCAGGCCTCATTCATGAAACACGCGGAATATGAAACGGTGTGTTTGATGAAGGTTTCCGGAGTCTCTCAGATGTTCTTCTTCTTGTTGATGAGCACCGAGCAGCAGGTCAGCGCGCCGTCCACCTTCACTTTCTCCTGATTGGACACTGGGATGAGCATGTGATCCTTCAGCTTCTCAAAGACCTGCAGCAGGAGACGCAGAGTAGACTTTTATTATGCAAACTAATCAGTGATGGTTTTATCAGTAGTGTCAGATGATTCGATTCACGGCATAAATAAATATTTATTATATTAATAAATATAAGCAATATAATATTAAATAAATGACTGAATTACATTTTTCTGAGCACATCATGAAATGTGACCCTGGAGCACAAAACCAGTCATAAGGGTCCATTTTTCGAAACTGAGATTTATGCATCATCTGAAAGCTGAATACACTGTAAACCTTCAATATAAATGTAAATGCATTAATAAATATAAGCAATATAATATTAAATAAATGACTGAATTACATTTTTCTGAGCACATCATGAAATGTGACCCTGGAGCACAAAACCAGTCATAAGGGTCCATTTTTCGAAACTGAGATTTATGCATCATCTGAAAGCTGAATAAATAAATTTGTTATGATAGGACAATATTTGGTTGAGATACAACTATTTGAAAATCTGGAATCTGAGGGTGCAAAAAAATCAAAATATTGAGAAAATCTCCTTTAAAGTTGTCCAAATGAAGTTCTTAGCAATGCATATTACTAATCAAAAATTAAGTTTTGATATATTTACGGTAGGAAATTTACTAAATATCTTCATGGAACATGATCTTTACTTAATATCCTAATGATTTTTGGCATAAAAGAAAAATTTATAATTTTGACCCATACAATGTATTGTTGGCTATTGCTACAAATATACCCCAGCGACTTAACACTGCTTTTGTGCTCCAGGGCCACACATATATATATATTTAAATATATCATTTTAAAATATACAAGTGATTAAACTAAAACTTTTAACAGTTTTGGTTTTATTTATAAAAATAACCAAATATAAATGAATAAAAAAAAATATGAATAATATAACATTAAATAAATTACTGAATACATCATCTCAAAAAGCCTCATAAAGACAAGTGTGTCATGTGATGGAGATCCTCCAAAAGCCCAGCCGTGTTTTCCTACGAGTCCTCCAGCAACCGCAAGATCTCTTACTGCGGACGCAGACGATTTCAGACAACCAGCTCAACTAGAGCCGCGCTTGAGCTTCAAGAGACCGTTCATATTATACTTACTCATGCTTCAAACAGAGCTCTGATTCAATCATACATCACTGGATCATCAGATGATTATACATCTCCGTCTGGTTAGATATATTATTGTTACTTCATTTTGGTATCTATTATGGTAATATTAGCTATAATAACGGTTTTAGTAATATTAGCTTGTTTTAAAGTCGCTTATTTATGTTCGAAATCATTTATTTATACCAGATTAGATTAATTAATTAATAATTTTTTTAAGTTTTGGTATGTCTGTAGGGTTATGCAGTGAATTATCTGTTTTATAGATGATAAATGCAAAAGAAAACAAAAAAAAAAATTAATGATGAGCTCAGATAATTGGTATTTTAATTATATATATATATATATATATATATATATATTTCTGCTGTCAATCAATAAAAGAATTATCTAATTAATCGCATATTTTTTCTGAATTGTGTGTGTGTGTGTGTCACACACACACAGACAGACACAGACACACACTCACACTCACACACACACACACAGACACACACAGACAGACACAGACACACACTCACACACACACACACGCAGACACACACACACTCGTAGCTCTCCGTCTAATTGCTCTGTAATCTATAATAAGCGACTCTTTTAATGAGTAAAGCAGAACACATTAAATCTGCCTGAATCTCCATCTGCAGCCGTATAAAATCATGCGTAATTGCAGCGAGGCTGACGCTACACACAATGAAGCGTTTAGCAGCAAACTATTGTAATGTCTGTAAATGACCGTCCTAAAATATCTATATTTAGAGTGAGAATGAAGCTGGAAGCGCTTGGACAAAATCACTAGCGAAAAATGCCCTCAGTGATGAAGCGAGACACCAGCAGAGGGCGACGCTGCACTGAAGACAAGTCTAACTCTGAACTTCAGAATGGCATACTGTTGACTATTTCTGTCAGATAAAGGGAGAAATAGTATCCATTCTACATTTTACATTCCACAAATAACTATTTAGGCCTAAATTGCAGATTTATGTATTTGAATTATATATAATATTTCTAATCTTTTGGATTTCACCACTTTAACAAAATAATACACCTAATGTGATGCATATTTGTCAGTCATACATAAATGCAACAGGTCAGATTTCTGAAATTTGTTTCAATCTCATACATTTTAAGTAACTTAATATTGATTGTTCCACAGCTAGTCATATTTTCACCATGTTCATACTTTTTAACTGAATAAATGTAATTGTTTTCACTATGAACAGATTTATGCTGATTGTAAGCTATTTGAATAAATGCATTTTTAAATGATAAAAAAAAAAAAATCATAATATAAAATGTGACAATTTAAATGAAAGGCTTAAAAACAATATTTTTATAATTTTTATTTTCTATAAAAATCAACAAAATATAAGCTTAATTTCTTTTGATATTGTAAAAATAAAAAATAACTAAAAATAATATAATATAAAAAAGATTTATAATAAATGAAAATAATGAAAAATAATAAAAATTTAAAATATATATATTAAAAGTGAATCTAAATATTTATTACAAATATTTAAATAAATTATTAAAATATACAAATATATACAAATAATATACAAAAATAGTTTTTACAAATATGCATATTTAAATTAAATCAAATAGATGCAAATAAAAAAATTAAAATATGAAAAAATATTTAATATTAATAATTATATTAAAATATTTAAATAAAAGGATTAAAAATATTTACAAATAAATAAAAATATATAAATAATGCAATATATAAAAAAATTCAATAGGATTATTTAAATAAAATCAAAGAGTTATGCAAACAGTTACTAAAACAAACAAACAAAACTATACCATGATTTTTTTGAGTGCAGAAATCTGACCTGTTTTATTTATGTGTGATCGGCATCATGTTAAGTTTATTCGTTTGTTTATATTAAATCTGTGTAATCCAAATGGATTTTGTATGCAATAGCATCCTAGGTGTGCATTACATTCTATTTCTGGTGTATTTATGAGTGTGTGTGTGTGTGTGTGAGTGAGTGTGTGTGTGTCTCTGTGTTTGTGTGTGTCTCTGTGTGTGTGTGTGAGTGAGTGTG
>NW_015636554.1:121740-125526 GCF_001515625.1 Sinocyclocheilus rhinocerous
CTGTGTGTGTGTCTCTCTGTGTGTGTGTGTGTGTGTGTGTGAGTGTGTGTCTCTCTGTGTGTGTCTCTCTGTGTGTGTGTGTGTGTGTGTGTGAGTGTGTGTCTCTCTGTGTGTGTCTCTCTGTGTGTGTGTCTCTGTGTGTGTGTGTGTGTGTGTCTCTCTGTGTGTGTCTCTCTGTGTGTGTGTGTGTATTTCTTCATACATGGTTCTGTAAATTGAAGCATGGAAGTTTATTCCATAAAAGTGCCTGATGCTGCCGTCATAATTCCAACTTTAACGCCTGAAATCACAATTCCTGCATGGATTCAGGCTGTGCTGCTGACACACGTCCGAATCCCTCGGCAAGCGCTGAATCCCTGCTGGGAATCTGGGAATGAGCCAGAACGACACAGAAAGAAAGAGGGATGGATAAAGCGGCTTCGGCTATAAGGAAACTTTGGTGCATTTCTTCATACATGGTTCTGTAAATCGAAGCATGGAAGTTTATTCCATAAAAGTGCCTGATGCTGCCGTCATAATTCCAACTTTAACACCTGAAATCACAATTCCTGCATGGATTCAGGCTGTGCTGCTGACACACGTCCGAATCCCTCGGCAAGCGCTGAATCCCTGCTGGGAATCTGGGAATGAGCCAGAACGACACAGAAAGAAAGAGGGATGGATAAAGCGGCTTCGGCTATAAGGAAACTTTGGTGCGATGCGACCGATTTCCATGACGATGTTTTTCATGTTTGCACAGTTCACAATTATCCTGATCCCACAAAATCCAGGCATTCCAGTGCCGACTGTTGATCTGAATCTGAGCAAGAACCAGCGTCACAGAGCAGCCCGTTATCATTAGACCCGGAGATCCCGCGCTGGAGGAATGAAGCACATTAAGGATGGAGCAAGACTTTGGATTCATCGTGTTTAACTGTTGACTGCTTTTACTGGACATGATCAAGTTAAACTCATATTCTGGAATGTTTAATGCATTTATAAGAGTTTGCCCTCTGGGAATATTTAGCTCTATTATTCCAAAAGTTTGGAATTATTACGATTATTTTTTAATGTTTTTGAAAAAGTCTCTTCTGCTCACCAAGGCTGCATTTATTTGATTAAAAATACAGTAAAAGCAGTAAAATAGTGAAATATTTTTACAATTTCAAACAGCTGTTTTCTATTTGAGTATCTGTTGAACTGTAATTTATTTCTGTGATGCGCAGCTGTATTTTCAGCATCATTACTCCAGTCTTCAGTGTCACATGATCTTCAGAAATCAGTATAATATGCTGATTTGCTGCTCAAGAAACATTTATGATTATTATCAATGTTGGAAACAGTTGTGCTGCACAATATTTTAGTGGAAACCATGATGCTATACTATAATTTGTAATTTTTTAAAAGAAATTAATAGTTTTATTCAGCAAGGACACATTTAATTGATCAAAAGTGCATAGCATATAAAATCCATTTAGATACAACGTTTTAACAAACTAATAAACTTAATGTGTTTTATATTTGTCAGTCATACATTAATGAAACAGGTCAGATTTCTGCACTCAAATAAATCATTCCATAGTTAATAATTAGATCATTTTGATTTGATTTAAATAATTATATTTTGTAAAAAAAAAATATATATATTAAATAAAATATATAAATATATATATATATTATTCATTTTTATATATTTTAATCGTTTTATTTAAATGGTCATATTTTAAAATATTTTTATATTTTATATTCTATTCTTTTTTTATACTTTACCCCAAAATCAAAAGAAATTCTATTTTGCTCATAGAAAATTAAGTCTATTTTTTGGGAGGCACTGTTACAATATTTCCCTTACTGTAAAACTAAAAATAAATAAAATAAATAAATCTCATTATCATAATACAAAAACATATACATATTAAAACATATAATTTTATTTAAATGGTCACACATCACACATATGCTTGTGTGTATATATTATATTATATTATTAAATAAAACATTAAAAAATCTTAATGATTCCAAACTCTCTCTCATGAGTTTTATAGGGATTACATTTATAATGTGCAATTTCAAGCAGATGAAAATGTTTGTTCATTAATGTTTGACTTTGAATGATGAATTTTTAACAATTTCATAATTGCTATATTTCCAGGTTTATTTCAGGTTTTGCTATATTTTCACGATTGTAGAACCATGTACATACAAGTGTTTTAGTGATTAAAACCTGTGCAATAATCAATTCAGGACTGTTCAATATTTCAATTATTTATTTATTCAAAGTGTTCTTTTGAATTCACGCCACCCGATACAAAACATTTTTACCGTCGTCCCTGTAGGTTTGCCTTAAATTGTAGATCAGCTGTAGTTCCCTTCCGAGGGAACTTCGAACAGTGTCCTCTAGGGGTCGCTATGGAGACTAGAGGACGCAGTGTCTCGTTCCCTTCTCAGGGAACCATGGGTACATACGTAACCTGAGGTGTTCCCTTCCGAGGGAACTTTGAACTGTGTCCTCTAGTCTCCATAGCGACCCCTAGAGGACGCAGTGTCTCGTTCCCTTCTCAGGGAACCATGGGTACATACGTAACCTGAGGTGTTCCCTTCCGAGGGAACTTTGAACTGTGTCCTCTAGTCTCCATAGCGACCCCTAGAGGACGCAGTGTCTCGTTCCCTTCTCAGGGAACCATGGTTACATACGTAACCTGAGATGTTTTTCGGACACATTCGGGTGTGTTTCTACCTTCAGGGCTTTCTGTGCGGCTTCGCTGGATCCGATGGCGATGAGATCCGGTCCGGCCATGCTGCAGAAACTCTTCAGATGGAGTCTGTCCTGAATGGGAACCGTGGACACGGCGTAGTCCTGTAAAACAGAGTCCAGTCGGGACACACATCACCACAAAAGCATTTTGGCTCAGACTGGAGAAACATTCGCTTATAAAAACAGAATGAAAATATTGTGTACTCTAAATAAACTACTAGCGCATTGGCTAAGCGGGTAAACAAAGGGGGAAAAACGGTTCGCTTATTGGAAAAACACGCCTAAAGCACTCCAGACTTTGGAAGGAGGAGAAAATGTGCTCCGAGATTCTTGCGGTGAGAACAAGTGACTGTTTTTGTGGAAAGTATGGATGTATTTATAAAAACCGTTGTCTGTTGTACTATGAACACGTTTGATAAAGCAGCTCTGCTTTCACTTTAGCGACCCGGGTGACTTTGCTCTGCTTAAAAGTTTCCATAAACCATTGGCACGTGAACGATAAGGAGCTGCAGGCATCCTCGAGCTCGTTTGCGGCTCGTTACGAACTTGTGACGTTAAAAAGCATCTGTGCAAAGAATGTTCCGTTCTTACGATCGGCATTTGATTTTCATTGAGGAAATCATTGAGGAAAAATGTGGTTCTCAGTCTGCGGAAGCAGCGCTGCAGAAGAAAAACATCCTCAACGTAGCTTAACCTGATCCACACTAAACACTGAGAGACTGAGAATGAAGAGAAGAGGAGGAAAGGCAGACAGGGTAGATGTATAGACTGACAGAACAATAGATATATAGAGTGAGAACGATATAGACAAATAGACAGACAGACAGCTAGATATATAGACAGATGGATAGATAGATATATAGACTGGCAGACGGATGGATGGATAGATAGATAGATAAATAGACAGACAGACAGACAGACAGATATATATATATATATATACTGGCAGACGGATAGATAGATAAATAGACACATATATAGACAGATGGATAGATAGATATATAGACTGACAGATAGATAGATAGATAGACAGACAGACAGACAGACAGACA
>NW_015636554.1:127194-130793 GCF_001515625.1 Sinocyclocheilus rhinocerous
GACAGACAGAGACAGACAGACAGACAGACAGACAGACAGATATATATACAGACTGAGATGGATAAGTAGATAAATAGACAGATAGTTATATAGACAGACAGACAGATATACTGTATATATATAGACAGACAGACAGACAGATATATAGACTGAGACGGATAAATAGATAAATAGACAGATAGTTATATAGACAGATATATATTATAGACTGGCAGACAGATAGACAGATATTTGGACTGACAGACCGATAGACAGATATAAAGAGTGACAGACAGTTGAGACTCACCTTAAACGCGTCGGCCAGGATCTCCGCTCCTCTCTGATTGGTCCTCTTGGATAATCCAACAAAGAATTCTCTACCTGAAGATCAGAGACACGTTTACATTCACCCCCAGAGAACCTGCAGCGGCTGATCTGCTCACAGACATAAACGAGTGCTGGTCTAGACAACAATTTGGATTGTATCTAGTTTCCATCACTGATCAAAGGAAACCAAACTAATTTGCAAAGAGACATTAGTTACTCTCTGAGTTCACTGGGTTCAACTCTACATAAGTGCCACTGAACCTTCTGATCTGAGGCCAGTGAGAAGCTTCAACGTTCCGCTGCATTAAGAGACCTTTTCCTAGTCACATAACTTTGTTTCTTTTTAACAGTGATCTGAGATCAGTTTCTCACATATTCTGGTGTAACAGTTTAAGTTTGTGCGTCGGTAGTTCTGGTCTGATCTGTGAACAGTGCAATGTGAAACGTGAATCCAGAACAGTAGCCACTTAACGTTTTATACAGGAGATATGAGCTTCATGACGTCAGGAGGAAATGTTTCTGGCCGGGAACGACTCCAGCCGAACGTCTCCAGACTCAATAAGGTGCACGGCTGCAGTTTTCCAGCCACCACTGATTGGAGGTGATTCACATTGAATTCAGGGAACCAACCAGACACGATGTATGACAGATCTTTTACTCAAGAAAAAAAGTCACCTACAACTTTTCATTTTTGGGTGAACTATCCATTTAAATTTGTATGCATAATATTGCATTAAAACAGAAATAAATGCAAATCAGAAGCCTTTTCACGAGTGATCACAGACTTTTAGACTTCACTCTCCATATTCTGCTAGATGATTGTCTGTGATTGGCTGTTCGTCTGTGCACACACGGATTTGATTGGCTGCCGCTGCCACATAGGGCGGTCTATGTTTAACAAAGGTATTATAAACCAAATTTGGTACCTGTGAACAGGACATCTCCCCCGTCCAGCGTGGCTGATTCATTAGTCATCTCCACTATATTGAGGCCGAGCTCAGTCAACGCAGCTTTCATGGCCTCCGTCTGGAACAGAAAAACATTTACTTTATTAATTGCATTAATTAACACTGCATTAAAACCACACAAAATACCCTAGTAACTACATTGCAATGTCCTAGCAACCACATAGAGCACCTTAGCAACTGTATAGCAACAAAGCACATACCACTCAAAACACCTTAGCAACCACATAGCAACACTCTGGAAACTGGCCAGAACAATCGTTTAACCATATAGCAACACCGTAGAAACTACCCAGAACAACCTAGCAACTGTATAGCAACAAAGTATATACCACTCCACTCAGAACAACCATATAGAAATGCTATAGAAACTACACAGAACACCCTATCAACCACATAGCAACACCCTGGCAACTGTCCAGGACACTCTTTCAACCATAGCAATGCCCTAGAAACTACCAAGAACACCCTAGAAACTGTATAGCGAAGTATAGCAACGCCCTTGAAACTACACAGAACACCCTATCAACCACATAGCAACAACCTGGTAACTGCCCAGAACACTCTAGCAATTGTATAGCAACAAAGTAATGAACATTTTAGCAACATCCTGCCAACTGTCCAGAACACTCTTTCAGCCATAGCAATGCCCTAGAAACTACCAAGAACACCCGAGAAACTGTATAGCAAAGTATATACCACTCAGAACATCTTAGCAACCACATAGCAACACCCTAGCAACAGGCCAGAACACTCTTTCAACCATAGCAACGCCCTAGAAACTACCAAGAACACAGAAGAAACCGTATAGTAAAGTATATACCACTGAGAACATTTTAGCAACCAGATAGCAACACCCTAGCAACTGCCAAGAACACTCATTCAACCATAGTAACACCCTAGCAACATCCCAGAACACCGTAACAACCACATAGTAACACCCTGGCAACTGGCCAGAACACTCTTTCAACCATAGCAACGCCCTAGCAACAACCCAGAAAACCCTAGCAACAGCACAGCAACACCCTGGAAGCTACCAGAACACTCTGTTATGTACTTTGTATAGCAACAAAATATATACCACTCAGAACACCCTAGCAACCACATAGCAACACCCTGGCAACTGGCCAGAACACTCTTTCAACCATAGCAACGCCCTAGCAACAACCCAGAAAACCCTAGCAACCACATAGCAACACCCTGGCAGCTACCAGAACACTCTGTTATGTACTTTGTAAAGCAACAAAGTATATGCCACTCAGAACACCTTAGCAACCACATAGCAATACACTGGCAACTGGCCAGAACACCCTAGCAACTGTATAGCAACACAGTATTTGACATCACCAGTGAAGTTCATCCAGTGAATTTTAAGCCGAGCAGGTTTGTAAGTCAGAAGCGAGAGCCGTCGGCTGTCTTACACTTGATGGTAAAATGCAATAGGCTAATTGAATGTGTTTATAGTCACTTGAGACCTAAAAGCAACAGTTGTGTTTACATTACACATTTATAGAGTAGAGAGAGAGAGAGAGAGAGAGAGAGAGAGACGCATCAGGATCTGGACTGAGTTTCTCTGACAACATGCTCCATCCCAAAAAAAAAATCTCCCAGAAGTGCATTACACGGATTTTGTTTGTTCTGATCATATTTTTCCTCAATAAATCATACACCGCAACCCAGAACAGTCTATACCTCCATTACTAAATCTGTTAGAAACATTTGGTAAACTCTCTGGTTACTCACTAAACTGGCAAAAAAGTGAATTTTTAGCAGTGACTAATAATATTGACCCAATTTTTATGCGTAGTTTACCTTTTAAAATAGCCATAAATAGCTTGAAATATCTTGGAGTTAATATACCTAGAAACCCTAAGGAGATATATAAGCTTAATTATTTAACTATGATAGAAAACCTAAAGAGCAATATAAAATGCTGGCGGACCCTACCTCTATCAATGATGGGGCGTGTGAACGCTATTAAGATGGTGACATTGCCCAGATTCTTATATCTTTTTCAGAACTTACCAATATATTTGCCTAAAAAGTTCTTCAAAATTTTAGACTCTATTGTACTGCCATTTGTCTGGGGCTTCAAAACACATAGAATATCTAAATTACATGTGTGCAAGCCAAGGTCATTGGGGGGTTTAGGTCTACCAAATTTTCAGCACTACTACTGGGCTGCCAATTGTAGAGCCTTAACTTACTGGTATGACCCACACCCCGATAGTTTCTCAGATGATCTTCCTTCATGGCTTGTGATTGAACGGGGTTCTTCAAACTCGTCTCTCTCCTCATTGCTATTTGCAGCCCCAGAGACATCTAAAG
>NW_015636554.1:130879-137707 GCF_001515625.1 Sinocyclocheilus rhinocerous
GTTTTTTTTTCTTTTTTTTTTTTTCTTCTTTTTCCTTCTTGTTTGTGTAGTTGTGTTTTGTCCTGTCTTGTGATTGTACTGTTTATGGGTCTGAAAATGCAAAAATACCACAATAAATATAATATACAAAAAAAATAAATCATACACAAAATGCAACCAATTCTTTGAAGGCGTGCATCATCAAAGCAATTCGGATAGGAATATATTCAATAAAACATGATATATACCATCACACAGAAATAAACAGTGTTTAAAGCACATATTTTTCCATGTGAGACAGTTGAACAGCACAAAGTTTCTGAGAGAACAATAAAAACACTGAGGGGCGGCGCTGCCTCCGGTGTGCTGTGACTGACCGAAAAAATCAAACTGAAATCTGCCCTTGTAAAAAGTAAAAATGCTCCCTTAAATCCGATCCAGGAGGCGAATGTTGGCCTGTAAGGAAAAAAATGAATTTCGGACACTGCCAGGACCCACGGATGACATCATCAGCAGGGGCCGAAGGTGATGTCATGCTGAAGGAAACATGTAAAACTTTTATGAGGAGAAGAGATTTAGAGGAAGTGACCTGCTGGATAAGAGGAACGCTCAAAAACAGCGCGGGCCGGACAGTGAGGTGTGTGTATGTGTGTGAGGTTTACGGGCTGTTTTAGCGGCTCTCGCGGGTCGGCACTCGAGGCTCTGTTTTTTTACAGGATGAATCAGTGTTTCCACGGCGATATCTGGCAGTGAGGTCACCGCGGACTCTGCTTCCCCTCACTGCCGTCGCCAAGCATGAGGTCATACAGGTATGTCGCCACGGCAACCGTAACCCCCCTTAACCTCACTTAAATAGTGAAGACACAAAAACACACACAGAGCAGCTCAACAAACACAGACAAAACAAGAGCACAAATGTAAAACAAGTTCTTTATATATATATATATATTTTTTTTTTTTTGCATCACCAGAAGAATTGCTGTTTATAAGTATGTTTTGGTCTAATATAAAATTCTCTCAGCTTTCTAATGACTATAAAAGTCTTTAAATTATTTTTTAACTGTTTTTACAACAACCTCTCAGCGGACAATACTGTGAAAGCAGTCAGAGGTCAAAGGTCAAATGTAACCCCCGGCCACACTGAGATGTTTGTCTTCACATGCGCTGACAGACGGATGGTTATAGTTCATGACGCAGACGCAGGTCTCAGAGTCAACATGAAACGCTTTTCTCAAACCAGTTTACTTCCATAACGAGATGAACGGATATTAAAAGACACAGGACAGGATTTAATTTGATTTGTATAACTATTGTACGACGACTGAATTTTTTAGATTAAACTATTATGAAATTAAAATGTTGGTCGGTTTCATTATAGTAACAGATTTAAATGTCAGTTGGTCTCGTTTTATTAGAGATTTAAACGCTGGGAAGTTTCCTTCGATTAGAGATTTATACGTCGGTCGGTTGTGCACTTTTAAAAGATTTTTTTGATTCGAAGATTTAAATGTCACTCAGTTTTGTTCGATTATATTTAATTGATGGTTGTTTTTTCGTTTAAGAGATTTAGATGTCAGACAGTTTTGTTCCATTAAGATATTTAAATACTAGTCGGTTTTGTTCAAAGTGACAGTAAGTGATTATCAAAAATAAAACAAAAAATTAAGATTGGATGTCTCAGGTGAAAAGTCTGAAAAAAATTCAATTTTGATGAAAGTTTATTTACAAAAACTGTCTTATTGAAAACTAACATTTTGAAATAATTCTTCAAAATCAGAAAACACAGTAAAACACATAAAACGCGGTCAAATAAAATGCTCTCTCTCTATATATGCAATCCTAATCTAAATGAATGCCACTGTGAAACAAAAACAAACACAAATGTGACCCTGGAGCACAAAACCAGTCATAAGGGTCAATTTTTCAAAATTGAGATTTATGCATCATCTGAAATCTGAATAAATAAGCTTTCCATTGATGTATGGTTTGTTAGGATAGAACAATATTTGGTCGAGATACAACTATTTGAAAATCTGGAATCTGAGGGTGCAAAAAAATCTAAATATTGAGAAAATCATCTTTAAAGTTGTTCAAATGAAGTTCTTAGCAATGCATATTACTAATCAAAAATTAAGTTTTGATATATTTACGGTAGGACATTTACAAAATATCTTCATGGAACATGATCTTTACTTAATATCCTAATGATTTTTGGCATAAAAGAAAAATGTATCATTTTGACCCATACAATGTATTGTTGGCTATTGCTACAAATATCCCCCAGCGACTTAACACTGCGTTTGTGCTCCAGAGTCACATATAACAAAGCTGCTTCTGTGTGCAAATATGAAAAGCGAAATGTTAAAGCATCTGAATCCCCAGCTGTTCCAATAATCCCTTTCATTTAATCCCGGAATTCCAGTCTCAGGAATTCTGACTCATGGCTTTTTTATCCGCACTCGGACTCTCTGTCCTTCATTTACTCTCTCTGCCTCTCATTTTGTCCCGACATGCTCCAGCAGTCCCAGGATCCCACCTGGCTGCATCAGCGCTGGTAACATGATCTTTACTTAATATCCTAATGATTTTTGGCATAAAAGAAAAATGTATAATTTTGACCCATACAATGTATTTTTGGCTATTGCTACAAATATACCCCAGCGACTTAACACTGCTTTTGTGCTCCAGAGTCACATATAACAAAGCTGCTTCTGTGTGCAAATATGAAAAGTGAAATGTTAAAGCATCTGAATCCCCAGCTGTTCCAATAATCCCTTTCATTTAATCCCGGAATTCCAGTCTCAGGAATTCTGACTCATGGCTTTTTTATCCGCACTCGGACTCTCTGTCCTTCATTTACTCTCTCTGCCTCTCATTTTGTCCCGACATGCTCCAGCAGTCCCAGGATCCCACCTGGCTGCATCAGCGCTGGTCATTATCCAGCGACTCCGGCGGGACGAGGGCCGCATTCCTGCCATTCCACCGCAAACCGCCTCTAATGGGCTCCCAGCGGATAAAGTGTCTGCTGTACAGTGAGGAATAAACGGCCTACTGTAGCTAGAGATGAGATTAGAGCCCATAGAGATGGCAAGCGCTCCTGCTGACTCACTGAGATCTGCTGCAAACTCACACCAGCAGCTACTGAGGGACTATTCAATAATACATGATGGGAAAAACATTTTGCCCACCAGCAATGCAATGCAATGCAATAAAAATAAATAAATAAATAAAATAAAACAAAACAATTCAGACCAAAAGCTGAACACTCGAGAATAATAAAATAAAATGAAAAATAAAAAATTAACTAAAATAATTTGATACTATAAATAATAAAACAGAATATAAAAAAATTTTGAAAATAATAATAAAAGAAAAAAATCTGACCAAAAGATCAATAGCCAAAAAGAATAATAAAAAATAGAATAATTTATAATACTATAAATAAAAGAAAAATAAGAATATATGAAAAAAAAAAATAGATAAAAAAAACAATAATAAAAGAAGAAAAATTTAGACCAAGAAGTTTATAAAAATTAAACTATAAATAAAAGTAAGAATATAAACAATATGCTCACATGAGCAGCTGAGAGTGTAAATGATTCCATTACAATGAAATAATAAATGTTGTGTCCTAAACTAGGTGGAAATAATATTTTGCACAAATAAAATAAAATAATAAAATAAAATAAAAATCAGACCAAAAGCTGAATGCTCAAAAAATAAATAAATATAATGAAAAACAAAAAAATTATTTATAATACATAAATAAAAATAATATTAAAACAATACAAAACAATAATAATACAATAAGAAAAATTCTGACTAAAAGTGAAGTCAAAAAGTATAAAATAAAAAATACAACAATTTATAACACTATAAATAAAAGATGGAAAATAAAATAATTGCAGTAAAAAATAATAATTAAAGAAGACAAATTTGGTGAAAAAGGTCAAATCAAAAATAATAAATAACACTATAAACAATAAAAGGAATATAAAAACAATTATGTACAAATAGGAATTTGAACAGTCAACAAGAATGAAACCAAATAAATAAAAAACTAAAATAACATATTTTAAACAATAATAGAATATACAAGCTATTATATAAAACATAATAATAAAAGAAGAACTTAGACCAAAAGCCGAACAGTTCTTGCTGCATTCACACAAAAACACTGGAAAAAATTAAGCATAATGCTAATTGCGAAAGAAAGCAGAAACATCAAGGAAAGAGCTGCAGAAAAGAGAGAGACGTGTACTAAAACAAAGGGCAGGAGGTTATCAGCGCGCAGGAATGTAAATGTGATTGGCGAGGAGAAGCAGAGCTCAGATGAGCAGGAATAAGATCTGCGGGGTTTGACGTCACACACACTGCGGTCACGCCGCTAAACACACACTCAATGAAACGCATGATTCTAAACATCTCTAGACATGAAATGAACTGAAAACTGCTTGCTAAGATAACATCCCACGCTTTCATGCTTGTGTTCTCGTTTAAGAGTGAACGAGTGAATATGATTGGTGTTTTAGCGCAGCTGCTCAAACTAATGAGGCGCGTTTAATGTTTGAAATAAGTGTTCACGGTCAGTAGAGCGTCCATCACATGATCAACAGAGCTCACAAATGTTCCCGAGATCCAAGAATCCAAATGCAAAGCACCTTAAAACAACCTGAAATTGTCTTAGCGCCCACTCAGACCACCCCAGAAACCCTCCAGAACCAAAGAATTCAAACCAGAAGCTGAATAGTCACAAATAATAAAATAAATCATTTACAATACCACAGACAATAAGAGAACAAAAACAATTCTATAAAAATAATAAAAGTAGAAAACTTCACACCACAATGTGAAGTCAAAAAGATACAAAAATAAAAAATAAAAAATTAAGGTTTTTAAATACTAAAAGTAAAAGTAAGAATATAAAAACAATTATATACAAAATAATAAAAGAAAACAATCTGCCCAAAATAATAAAATAAAATAATCTATAATAATCTATAATAATATAAAATGAAACATAATAATATAAATAATATCTAAAATAATGTATATAAAAACTCAAAAACAAGTCAAAAAGAATAAAATAAACTAATATGTAATTCTAAAAATAAAAATATAAATCAATTATATAAAAGATATATAATAAAAAATACCTTTCAACAAAAGGTAATAATTTATAATACTACTAATAAAAAATTCAAAAAGAATAAAATAAAAATAAAAATAATTTATAATACTAAAGAATAATAATAAGGATAAAAGAAAAAAAGAATAAAACATTATTTAATTCTAAAAAATTATACAAAAACAATTACATAAAAATAATATGAGAAAAAAAATGCGACAATGAATTCAAAAACAATAAAACTTGAATTAAAATAATAAAAGGATGTCTATAATACTATACGACAATATAAACACAATTATATAAACCTAGCAACCGCGCAGAACATCTTGGCAGCTACATGGCATCCCATTTGACGTCACACACACTGCGGTCACGCCGCTAAACACACACTCAATGAAACGCATGATTCTAAACATCTCTAGACATGAAATGAACTGAAAACTGCTTGCTAAGATAACATCCCACGCTTTCATGCTTGTGTTCTCGTTTAAGAGTGAACGAGTGAATATGATTGGTGTTTTAGCGCAGCTGCTCAAACTAATGAGGCGCGTTTAATGTTTGAAATAAGTGTTCACGGTCAGTAGAGCGTCCATCACATGATCAACAGAGCTCACGAATGTTCCCGAGATCCAAGAATCTAAATGCAAAGCACCTTAAAACAACCTGAAATTGTCTTAGCGCCCACTCAGACCACCCCAGAAACCCTCCAGAACCAAAGAATTCAAACCAGAAGCTGAATAGTCACAAATAATAAAATAAATCATTTACAATACCACAGACAATAAGAGAACAAAAACAATTCTATAAAAATAATAAAAGTAGAAAACTTCACACCACAATGTGAAGTCAAAAAGATACAAAAATAAAAAATAAAAAATTAAGGTTTTTAAATACTAAAAGTAAAAGTAAGAATATAAAAACAATTATATACAAAATAATAAAAGAAAACAATCTGCCCAAAATAATAAAATAAAATAATCTATAATAATCTATAATAATATAAAATGAAACATAATAATATAAATAATATCTAAAATAATGTATATAAAAACTCAAAAACAAGTCAAAAAGAATAAAATAAACTAATATGTAATTCTAAAAATAAAAATATAAATCAATTATATAAAAGATATATAATAAAAAATACCTTTCAACAAAAGGTAATAATTTATAATACTACTAATAAAAAATTCAAAAAGAATAAAATAAAAATAAAAATAATTTATAATACTAAAGAATAATAATAAGGATAAAAGAAAAAAAGAATAAAACATTATTTAATTCTAAAAAATTATACAAAAACAATTACATAAAAATAATATGAGAAAAAAAATGCGACAATGAATTCAAAAACAATAAAACTTGAATTAAAATAATAAAAGGATGTCTATAATACTATACGACAATATAAACACAATTATATAAACCTAGCAACCACGCAGAACATCTTAGCAACCACATAGCAACCACCCAAGACACCCTAGCAACCACCAAGAACATCTTAGCAACTAGATAGCAACCACCCAAGACACCCTAGCAACCACATAGTAACCACACAAGACACCCTAGCAACCATCCAAAGCATCTTAGCAACCACCCAATACACCATAGCAACCACCCAAAGCATCTTAGCAACCACATAGTAACCACCCGAGACACCCTAGCAACCACAAAGTAACCACACAAGACACCCTAGCAACCACCCAAAGCATCTTAGC
>NW_015636555.1:0-970 GCF_001515625.1 Sinocyclocheilus rhinocerous
AACACTTAACCATGCTTTTACTATAGTAAAACTGTAGCAACCATATGTGTAGTAACCAAGGTTTTTTTTTTTGGTTCATAACATGGTTTTGATGCCATGGTTCTGCTATAGTTATTTTGTAGTAATACTACAGTAAACATGTGGTAACCATGACTATAGTGTAGTTTTTGAAATCGTGGTAAATTTTGTACTTACTATGGTTTTACTGCAAATGCTGTAGTAATGGTTATTTTTGTGCTTACTATGGTTTTACTGCAACAGTCATAGTTAAACCATAGTTATTGTAGTAAAACTATGGTTGATTTTGTTTTTACTATGGATTTACTGCAAATGCTGTGGTAAAACCATGGTTAATCTCTGAAAGAGTACAAACAATTGTGAATTGATTTGAATGCTCTCATTTGTAAGTCACTTTTGATAAAAGCATCTGATAAATGTAAATGTTTTTGTATATTTAATATGTTTATTGAAAATTTTAATAAATTTGCAGCTGTTCTTGAGAGTGGTGTGTATTGTTTTATTATAAACCAGCGGCTGCTGACGCGGGTGGTCCGTAACGATGAGCAAAACGCCGGTGAACCGCGCCCACGCAGAGCAGCCGGTATTTACAGCTGCATCGTCCAAACATCGGCCGGAGAGCATTTGCGATCAGAGGCAGACGTCGCGGCGACATCTTCCCTATTAGCAAACGCTCCCTGAGCGACATCGTGCCGATGGAATTTTGTACGTCGGGTCGACATCGGCCCAACATATGTGTGCTGTCTGGGTATGTTATTGTTTATAAAGCTTTTATTCAAGACTCACATTTAAGTATTTTGATATATCTTTGGAACATAAATTATCCATTTTCTCTCATCTCAGAACAGTATGTCTGCTGCTATGGTAACAAGGTAACTTTTAAAAACAGTTAAATGAACAAATAAAACAATTAGTTGTTACCTCTATCCATTTACATTCACCAGGATCTTAA
>NW_015636555.1:1125-1700 GCF_001515625.1 Sinocyclocheilus rhinocerous
CTTATGTTCCCTCAACCCTAACTCTGCTAGAAGTGTTGATTATCAATCCATAAAAGCATTATGTGTGGGCAGGTCACATATTTAGTATTTATATATTATTAGAAAAATTTAACACAATTTTATATTTAATATAATTAAAAATGACTTGAAAACCACAAAAATATGATGACTTCACGTTGAATGTCAACTCCGTCATTGGCCCGTCACCAGCGTCAGACAGAAAATCTTACAGTGGTGACATCTGACGGGCTTGACAAAAGACAGAAAATCTTACAGTGGTGACATCTGACGGGGTTGACAAATTTAGCATTTCTTTCACAAAACAATTGGAGTTCATGTAGTAGCCATTTTGTTTTGTTTTTTCTGTTGATGCTAGATGCTAACAGAACCTGCTTAAGGAGAATAAAATGATCTAAACATTTCAAATAATTTCCTCAGAAATTGGAGGATGGTGTTGGCATATCATGGTTGTGACAGGAAATATTAACATTAAGATTTTAAATATTCTAAAACTATAAACTTAGCAGAGTCTGTCTGACACTGATGTACTCTGCAGAGGTTAATGTGGCAAAGGG
>NW_015636556.1:0-528 GCF_001515625.1 Sinocyclocheilus rhinocerous
GACCTCCTGGATGAGTCGTCGTTGTGCTCTTGGGGTAATTTTGGTTGGCCGGCAACTCCGGGGAAGGTTCACCATTGTTCCAAGTTTTCTCAATTTGTGGATAATGGCTCTGACCATGGTTCGCTGGAGTCCCAAAGCCTTAGAAATGGCTTTATAATCCTTTCCAGACTGATACATGTCAACTGTTTTGATTCTCATCTGTTCTTGAATTTCTTTAGATCGCGGCATAATGTGTTGCTATTTAAGCATGCTTCACTTTGTCAGACAGGTTCTATTTAAGTGATTTCTTGATTCAACAGGTCAGGCAGTAATCAGGCCTGCGTGTGGCTAGTGAAATTTAACGTAATCAGGCCTGGGTGTGGCTAGTGAAATCTAACACAGCTTTCTAAAATAATTAATTGCAGTTCTTTCTTGATTTAACAGGAGGGGGCAATAAATTTTTCATGTAGGGCCACGTAGGTTTGGACAGCTTTTTTCCCTTAATAAATGAAATCATCATTTAAAAACTGCATTTTGTATTTACTTGCA
>NW_015636556.1:833-1396 GCF_001515625.1 Sinocyclocheilus rhinocerous
TCAGTCCAAAAGACGTGAAATAAAAAGCGCCCTTCCATAAAAAAAGTGTCTCACACGGCTCCGGGGTTGAACAAAGGTCTCCTGTAGGGAATCAATGCGTTTTTGTAAGAAAAATATCCATATTCAAAACGTAATAATCACTTTAATGTAGCTTGCGCTGACTGTTGTACACTGGAAGCAGTTCCGGGCGGATGACGTACGAGTTCAGCGTTGGGCATGCGCCGGTGAGTCTCGTGAAAACCAACATTTGTTAACAGGATCAAAAGAAGCAAAGTTTCCTTTCTTTAGCAAAGGAAAACCAGTCTCCTCTTGGCTTATATCGAAATCCTCCGACATTCTTCTTTACAAATCCTCGTTTTGTACTTCTAATTAGTGACCGTTGTTTTGTTTTGATCTCTCCGCTGCGCTTCTGTGTGCGTCACTTCTGAGTGGCGCATGCGCAGCACTGACCTCATACGTAATTCCCCCGGAACTGCTTCGTTTACCACAGTGAGCGCAAGCTAGATTAAAGTGATTATTATGTTTTGAATATGGATATTTTTCTTACAAAAACGCATCGATTC
>NW_015636556.1:1451-3436 GCF_001515625.1 Sinocyclocheilus rhinocerous
CGATTCGCTAAGGCCTTTGTTCACCCCCCGGAGCCGTGTGAGACACTTTTTTTTATGGAAGGGCGCTTTTTATTTCACGTCTTTTGGACTGATGCATGCAACACCCGCTGAGTGGCATGAAACCGCTTGAAAGATCAGAGACAATTTTTAATATAACTCTGTCTGGATTCCTGTGAAAGAAGAAAGTCATATACACCTAGGATGCCTCGGGGGTGAGTAAAACGCAGCCTAATTTTAATTTTTGGGTGAACTAACCCTTTAAACAAAGAGAAAACCAGTAACCATAAATACATTGCAGATATCTTCACTGAATATAAACCTAACAGACCACTCAGATCATTAGGATCGAGTCAGTTAGAAATACCAAGGGTTCACACAAAACAAGGGGAGTCCGCTTTTAGCTATTATTTAGCTGCAGTTGGAATCAGCTTCCAGAAGAGATCAGATGTGCTAAAACATTAGCCCCATTTAAATGCAGACTCAAAACTCATCTGATTAGCTGTGCATTTATTGAATGAGCACTGGGCTACTTCCGAACTGATTGCACTGTATTTTATGCATAATCATTTTCTATTTTTAACTGTTTTAAATTCATTTGAAATCAATTTTTAAATCATTTTAAAAGTTTTTATATTCCTTGTAAGATCTACTTCATAATAATAATAATAATAATAATAAAGCAATTAAATAAGTAAATAAGAATGCTAAAATAAGTTCTAGGTTTGAAGTTATATATGAAGAGTTCAGATGCAAAAGCCTCTAAGTGCCATCTAAAATTTTCTTCTATAATGGTTATTTTCTCAGGCTCCTACGTTTATGTTCAGTTTTACTTTAATTGGAAAGAAAAGAAACTATTCATTGCCATTAAAGTGAAATTACTGAACCTATAGGAGCCTGATAAAAATGCTCATTTTAGAAGAAAATTTCAAACGGCACTTATGACGCTTTTCCACTGCATGGTATGACTCGGCACGGCTCAGTACGGCACGGCTCGGCTCAGCTCAGTTTGCGTTTCCACTGCAGTTTAGTGTCGCTTTAGAGTGGGCGGGATTATTCACATGCCGTTATAGTTGCGCCGCCTCTACTGCCACGACTCCTAAAAAAACGGTTTCATTCTGCGTCGCCCCATCAAGCTCTCGCTGGATCCGCTCCTCTGCTATCAGTGGAGGGAACGTCTGTACTTCCGCAACAGACAACGAAACTTTTTGGTTGTTAAAAAAAGGTGCGCTCGTTCAAAACAGTTGCGTTCGATCCTTCGCTGGCTGTGCTGATTTAAATCTAGCGGTTCTTTTGTGTTTGTGTCGCAAGTTCAGTGACGCAGGTAGAGACGATTCTCTCCGGCCAATCCGTGATCAGCAGAGTTTACACGTCACGTTTTGGTAACGGTACGGTTCACTTGGAACCTCAACCGAGGTGGTACTAAAAAAAGTACCAGGTACTGTACCCAGTGGAAAACCCCCCAAAAGTGAACCGTACTGAACTGTACCGTGCCGTACCATGCAGTGGAAAAGCGCCATTAGAGGCTTTTGCATCTGAACTCTTCATATGAAGTAGTAATCAATGTACACTATTTGAAAATAATATTTTATTTTAAAATGTGCACATTCACTCTTATTCGTATGTCTAATAGTCGAAAACGCAAACGTCTCGTCACGTTCAGTGGTGGCTCCAGGATTTTTTTTGTTGGGGTGCTAAGTGAGAAGATATGTGAGAAGCTACGTGACGTCTGCGCCGTGTAGTCTGCAATACCTTTTGCCAGTTGTGTGTGTGATTTTGTCAAATGTCTTAAGTGCTATAGATTAGTGTTTTTTGTTTTGTTTTCTTCTGAGCAAAAAGAAAGAAAAAACCTGTATCTTATAACATTTTAGCACCTCCAAATCCCCGAATATTTCATAATCTTCAGAATGTTGACGAAAATATGACGAGTAAAATTAAAATTACACTGCAATATTAGCTAATCAATGAACTTACAATGTTATTTAGAA
>NW_015636556.1:3795-6714 GCF_001515625.1 Sinocyclocheilus rhinocerous
CCATAATCTTCAGAATGTTGACGAAAATATGACGAGTAAAATTAAAATTACACTGCAATATTAGCTAATCAATGAACTTACAATGTCATTTAGAATAAGTGCTTATAACTTGTAAAACAACAACCAGGAACAACCAATTCACAGCTTTCTTGTAAGCACCATATATCGCTAAGATAATGGCAGTATAATTCAAATGGAAAGACAACATTTTTACGAGTTTAAGAGTTTTGTCCCCAAGAAAACCGTTAATCGAAAAATGGCTTAATGCATTAACACAGTTAAATCCAAAGACCAAATTCTAAATTAAAGATTCATTCATAATGTAAGCAATGGACCATGAGTAAAAACTTCAATCATGTAATGTTTTACTAATTAGTTTAGAAATTATAATATTCTAGGCTATATATTATACTGGAATGCATAAATACACACATTCCAATTTTTTTATTATTTCTCCAAAGGTGGCCTCATTTTACAGATATTTTATATTCTCATTCATAAAACACAAACACATCATATAATTAACTCTAGTGTCACAATGTGAACTCAAATAACACACAATTATCCATAAGCAAGCATTCAGTAGCAAAACTGATGACACACCAGTCAGAATCTCAGGATAGTATAAACAGGAGCAAAGGTGACTGCTTTAAAAATGCATCCTAGCACTGGAGAGAGAGCTGAAAGAATCACAGACAGGGTTTTACACTGCTTACACAGTGTAGTACAGTATAGTCGGCGCCACGGGGGGGCCCGGCCCGGCCACCTCGGTCTCTGTGCCCCCTTCCATTTATCTAAAGCCAAACGCGCTTTATTCAAGCACTTCAGCTCCGTGCGCTTTCTCTCTCTCTCTCTCTCTCTCTCTCTCTCCGGACGCGCGTTTAAGAGCTGCGGATGACGCGGTTATTTTAACAACAACAGAAACACGGTGAAAACCAAAATGATAGATTAGGCTACTTCCAGTAAAACACAACAGAAAACAGCAATGCTGCAAATGTAGTTATTTTTCTTACCATCTATCAGATGTGATTTAGCATTATTAATCTTTAGGCTAAGAACATTTCAAAAGAATCATGTATCCTAGCCTAATAATAATTGGGAAAATTGTTGTTAGATGGCTAGGATAGAACTTAAACTTTGAAACTGCTAATTAACTTTATTTTTTGCTCAAGATAAGAACGTTTTGATTATTGTAGTTACATTGTTTTTAGTAGATAATGCGTTTAAGTAAAATATTAAAATAGTAGCCTATAGATTTCAGGAGCAAAACATTGGGAAAAAAAGTGTTTTATTCTTTCACATGGCCTTGCATGTATCTAAATGTAAAAAAAAAATGTTGTCCAGACCTCTGCTTGGAACTTTTAGAACTTTAATTGAGTACCCCTGACTTATATCATAAAGAAATACTTTATTTGTATGGTTTTGTAATATCTGTGTCACATATTTCCTTATGTGTCATGGTAGATTGGACTCTTATTATAGAATTTGATTACAGAAAAACAGTTTTGAACATGGTAATGGATTAAAACATAACAGGCTGGATGTACATTAACCTTACATCTTAACACCTCTTTTATTTTACAAAGCAGATCACAGATCATATATTTTGTCTATAGCCTATGAAACAGCTTTGTAAATAGGAAGATTTTAGTACATGAGGATTATGAATGGGATTTGTTTAGCGAGCCATTAAATGGCTTGAGACTCGACTCGGACTCATGACCAACGACTTGACTCAGTCTCCAAGTTAAAGACTTGTGAACATCTCTAGTGTATTATGAGACAAAATTTTATAGGCACAGTCTAGAGACACCTGAGACTTAAAACAATTACAACTTGTAAAAAGGGGCATAATAGTTTAATTTTAATACACTTTGATTTTATAATGTCTTTTTGTGTTTGTGCCGTTGTTCTGCAGGTTGAGTGATTGTGATATTACAGTTGTAGGTTGTGATGCTCTGGCTTCAGCTCTGAGATCAAACCCCTCACACTTGAGAGAACTGGATCTGAGAGACAATGATCTAAGAATATCATGTGTGGAGCTGCTTTTTGATTTAAAAGATTATCCGTATTATGAACTGGAGACACTGCAGTAAGTAGTAATGATTCATATATCATATAATAATGTCATTTGAACTATAAATCCCTTGAACCGATGTGTGTCAGCAGTAATGCTTCTGTTACTGTGTTTCATTTTGTACTTACAGCTATTAAGTGATGGTGAATATGGATCACGACAGACATGTTAAAGCTCAGAATCGACAGAACTGAAGTCACAGTGATCAAGTGCTAATTTGTGTGCTGATTACAGGAGTTTACAGAGGCACTGTCATGATTACTTGGATTTGTATCTTATAACAACAGTGTAAGAAACCAGCCCAATTTGCCCAAAGACGGAATCCAATGCGTGTTCGAATGCGAAGGTATAATGCCTGGACGCAGATTTTGCAGAAACACTGGACTGCACTTTAATCTACTAGAAATAGTAGAATAGTAGAAATGATTTCAGAAGAGATCAGAATAAATCAAATGGAGCTCCAGAGATTCACTTACTCTGCGCGGGGTTTTCTGGCTACATAATACCAAAGTAGTGTTTTGTCACTTCGGTTATATATCCAGACCAGAAAAAAGAAATCTTCAAATCAGTTGTCAAAACATAAAAAACCCTCTGGTTTGTTTTGGTTTGTCTGGCTGGAGATAGGAAAACATTCTCACAGACCCTGAGGCGGACACACCCCTCAGCAGCAAAACACAAATCAGTCTTTCTCATAATATAAGTGACTGCTGTGAAATTGAGACCATTTAGCCAATCGCACGGAGACCTTTAGAAAGATACTAAACATGAAGGGGAAAAACAACAGAGTCACAAGATACAACATATGTGACCCTGGACCACAAAACCAGTCATAAGGGTAAATT
>NW_015636557.1:0-136 GCF_001515625.1 Sinocyclocheilus rhinocerous
TTTACAACAGAACAGCACAACCCAGATGTCCGAATTTGTGCAACGTATTTTATGGACGAAAGTTTTTTTGAACCTAGAAGAGTACAAGGCTGGCTGTGCACAAAGGCTATTTCTAAAAAAAAAAAAAAAAAAAAAG
>NW_015636557.1:385-560 GCF_001515625.1 Sinocyclocheilus rhinocerous
CACCTCTCCAAAAATCTAACAGCGCGTCAATTCTACGCAGACCGCAAGCGCTGTGATTGATTGGTCTGAACCCCTCCCTCCGTATGTACTTGAGTTTTGTATGTGTTTATGTGCACTTTAATCTATTTTTATGTTACACCTTCTTATATAAAATAAAACAACGCAAAGAACAAGT
>NW_015636558.1:0-875 GCF_001515625.1 Sinocyclocheilus rhinocerous
CTTCATGGCCAGCGTTTGCATTTGTGGTATATTTCATACTGTAACCATTTTGTTTGTGTACTAGTGTTATGCAACTGTTTTTGACTATTTTTTACAGATAATATTATGATGATCATTGCGTTTGTTTTAACAAATGTGTTACGTTGTCAGCAATAACGTGCCCACATTTACTATGTGCGTCTTTTTTATTACAAAGTGCTGTTGTCACATCTACAAACAATGAACAAAAGCATGGCCAAAATAAAGCTACGTTCAAATGCTTTTGTTTTCCCCACAATACGCTTTTATAACTGAATCTGGCAACGCCCTGGCGCCCTCACTCAAAACGCCAGCGTCTCACAGCGACATGATCAATGTCATTCATTTACACGCCACGGACACTAAACAATCTTACAAACTATCAAAACTGAATCATAAATGCAGAGACTCAAAGAAGGAGTATTAAACTGTTGATTGTTCATATTCAAAAACTTTGAAGCTCTCGAATGAATAATGTAACGAGGTCCGGACTAGAGCCTGACCGATATATCGTTTTGCCTATATGAGCCTGTCGGAGATATATCGGTATCGGCGAATATGCCACAGATACGATTTTTTTTTTACAGAACATATAACGCAGATTAAATGCTTCTCAATGGTTTAATTACTTAGTTTGTCCAGCAGAGCGCGCTCCATTGTTTGCTACTGGACCCAGGTCAGTGTAGTGTAGAGCTCAAACTTCACCCGAGTCCGCTGCTTCAAATTATCCACCCGCCACCCACCCGCACCTATATTTGATCGTCACATTACAATGATTCTAATTCTTAGTTTTGCATGATGATATGATGAATGGATGGTTCATTTTTAACAGCAGATCAGTGACGTTAGAGACTAGT
>NW_015636558.1:1312-1677 GCF_001515625.1 Sinocyclocheilus rhinocerous
TTTGACTATACTGTACTATAATATAGCCTACACATAAACAATATCGGCCGATATATCGATATCTGTCTTTTTTTACTCCCTAATATCGGCATCGGCCCACAAAAAACCCATATTGGTCGGGCTCTAGTCCGGACCTCACCTAATCTGCATGTCATTGGAGGAAAGTCCCAGTGAAGTGGAGGACATGCAAACTCCACACAGAAAGGCCTCCTGACTCAGCTGGGACTTGAACTAGGAACCTTCTTGCTGTGAGGCAACAGAACAGAGTCTCCTGTTCAAAAAATTCTGCAGAATCATTCACATTCCGTAGAAAATTAGTGGGGAAAAAAAAAACCTTACCGAACTTTGGAAAATTGGGCAGCTAA
>NW_015636559.1:0-753 GCF_001515625.1 Sinocyclocheilus rhinocerous
GATAAGTTAATAAGGCAGACAAACACAGCGTGAGAGAGAGAGAACCCCAGTAAAACAGTATTGTCCCGGTGCTCTCGCAGCACGTGAAGCCATCGTCAGCACACTGGAATAGACATCAGCACATGTTACACGCAGAGTGACTCATTGCTGTGCTCTTGGACACCCCAAAGTGTCTTGCAACCACAGAACATAATCTATGAGTGTGAACGCAAATGTTTTTAGCTGCACAAGCTTGACTTCACACCTGCTGCCTTCCAAAATACACTCGAGCACATACTGCAGTTTCAGTGGTGGCACAAGGGACCTTAATGTGCTTAACTGTATTGAAACCCTCATGAATCAACATTTCTCACATTATCACAGTTTATTTGCTATAGTTTAGAAAATGGTAATACGATATGACAAGAACTTAAACTTAAAGAGTTAAACTGTGTCAGAACAAATTCATCTTTGAATAACTTAGGTATGTAATGGAGTACAATCAACCAAAAATTCAGACAAGTGTTAGTATGACAATATTTACTCAACTATCAAAACTTTGTTGACCAATTACCAAGCAATGCTTAATTTTGTTCAGTCTGGGGTGTAAAAAGGTCGCATTAGCAATTAAAGAAAAAACACTTAAAAAGAGGTCATAGGATGCCCATTTTCCACAAGTTGATATGATTCTTTAGGGTCTTAATGAAAAGTCTGTAATATAGTTTGGTTAAAATTTCTCAATGGTAGTGTAAAAAACACCCTTTTTACCCTGTC
>NW_015636559.1:1194-1315 GCF_001515625.1 Sinocyclocheilus rhinocerous
CTCAATCGCTTAGGAGTCATTCTTGTCTACATCTGCTCCGGCGGTGAAACACAGGCGGACTGATGACAGCTCACTGAGGGCGGAGCTAAGGTAAGACACCAGTCTAGTCTGTGCTGAAACG
>NW_015636560.1:0-161 GCF_001515625.1 Sinocyclocheilus rhinocerous
GTTCAGTGGTTGTTGTTGATTCAGATGTAGATGTTTGAGCAGGTGGTATTGGTTGAGGTGTACATGTTGGTGTTGATTCAGATGTTGATTCAGTGGTTAGTGAGTGAGATGTAGATGTTGTTGTAGCTGATGTAGATGTTGGTGCAGGGGTTGTTGTTGTT
>NW_015636560.1:198-6382 GCF_001515625.1 Sinocyclocheilus rhinocerous
TGTAGATGTTTCTGTAGTTGATGTAGATGTTGGTTCAGTGGTTGTTGTTGATTCAGATGTAGATGTTTGAGCAGGTGATATTGGATGAGGTGTAGATGTTGGTGTTGTTGATTCAGATGTTGATTCAGTGGTTGGTGAGTGAGATGTAGATGTTGGTTCAGTGGTTGTTGTTGATTCAGATGTAGATATTTGAGCAGGTGTTATTGGTTGAGTTGTAGATGTTGGTGTTGTTGATTCAGTGGTTGTTGAGTGAGATGTAGATGTTTGTTCAGTTGTTCTTGTTGATTCAGTTGTAGATGTCAGTGCAGGGGTTGTTGTTGGTGGTGAAACAGATGTTTGTGCAGCTGGTGATGTAAAATAAAATAAAATAGCAAAACTTTATTAGATGAGATAGAACAAAAAGCATTAATAGATGGCAGGCAACAGTGACCTATAGTGTAAAAAAAAACTGCATCAGTGAAATGAATGTTTATTACGAAGGGAACGATTAAGTTTTGTTTGTTTCATTTTTCATTTTTGTTGTTAATGCTGCCATTGACATTATTATTTCCTGATTTCAGACCAGTTTTAAAGTGCCGATAGAGTGTCACATTTCCTTAACAACAGAAACTTTTTGTTTTGTTTAACACTAACCAGTTCCAGATTTGTTACCTGTTATTATAAAGGTTTCCTAGGACTACATGAACAATTATGAAAACTGATACTGTTGAACCAAATACAGCCGCTGAATGTGCTGTGACTGAAGATTGTAAGACTCCAGTGTAGTTCAAAACCACAACCTGTGCTACATATTTCATTATCAGTTATATTACTGATTTCTTTTTTTTTTTTTTGACACTGACACAATCATAATAACTTGTATAGCAACTTGTATTTTTTTTTTAATTGCAGGATGTATTTTTACTTGGTCTTTTCTTAGCAAATTGATTTGTAAAGAAATGCACAATTAATGCATTTAATGAATTTACTCACGTGTTTTGTGAGCAACGCTAGATACCCCAGTTAATTAAAGGCTTTTTATTTTTACTATACGAGTGTCTTGGAGTATTTCATCTTCTTGTTGTTATTACTGCTTCATTTCTTTTTCTGCTGTCTAAAAACTGGACAGACAGTTCTGATTTCTGATCAACAGATTCAATTAGTCTCTGCTGAATATGTGATAATTGCACCATATTATGTGCATTCAACCTTGAATATTTTTTGTATGATTTATATTCATGATTTAAGGAAAACTTAACCCAAGTCTGTTTTTTTTTTTATTCCTTTCTATTGTACCTGTTCCTGATGTTTACTATGTTACTATGATAAATATGTTACTATGATATAAACACATACCTAAATAACAATTTGCATATTATTATTATTACATTTGTATCACAGCATTCGCTTTTTTTTTGTTATGCAGGACTATAAGACATTTTGAATTTTTATAGCACTTAACATTAATGCAGTTTAACAATTATTCATGCCATGAAGTATTTTTAGTTTATTTAGCTTTATTACATGTCAAAGTTCAATACTAAGTGTAAAGTATGATAAAGTATAATATTTAATGTAATAAAGAAGCATAATATTTAATAATAAGATATTTTAACAATAAATAGTAATAGTGATGCTTGAGCAGCACCAGTAATTGTATTTGTATACATTAGTATACACCACTAAGTGTAAGTGTATACATTAACTGTATTTTTTTTTAATTAGTCGCACGGTGTTTTCTTATTCTTTGATGTATATATATATGTTTGCATGTACTGTATATGTTATGACTCGTACTATTCTTATCAAACTTCATATAATTTCTCAAATAAAAATTGCCAGCATTTTACTATTACAATTCACTATTCATATAAATAAGTGAAAAATATGTGCACATTGTCAGTATTCAGATTGCTCTCAGAATTTACATTTCTTCATAGCTGACAAATTAAGGGTAATTGTATTACTTTTATGTTTGACAAAAATACACAGATTATTCAGAAATGGTAAAGCTATGGAAAACTGATATATTCCTAAATAAAGCCTATTATACCTCTCAATATTACTATTTTTTAACATACTGTATAAGATATAATTCACTTACATTATATGCATGCATATATATATATATATATATATATATATATATATATAGACTGTAGATGGATGAATCGAGATCTTTAACATACACTAACAAAACAGGGTGAATTATTATTTCATGCAACTTTAAAGAAGAAATACAAGTTAATATTCACTAAGAAGTTGCATATCCTTACATATTTGATCTACCAATCAGTAAAGCCAATCCAATACATATAATACATCGAAACATCTTTCAAGTTTTTTGCTACTAAACCTAATGCCAGAAAAGCAGCCTGACATGTACTCATAATGTACTCATAACTCAAGCTTAATATACTGCCCTTAAACTCCACCTACCCATTAATTTTCACTAATATAACAGGTTCTCATAATGAGTCACTAGTGAAAAATTATTTAAATACAGAAATATATTATGTATTATTATTATTATTATATTTACAAATAATACAAATACTAGACAGAGTATGTAGAAAAATCGTTTAGACAGAGACACCCACACATTTCTACAGTGTTATATCAAACTGCAAACAATAACTTATGTAAATGTTATAATTGTCCCGATACAGTTGAACACTTTTACTTTCTGACTGCATTGTCACACTTCCCATTAATTAAAGTAACACTGATCACTCCTTAACGGTAAGGAACAAAAAAGTGTCCTTGTAACCCAAATAGAGATGCACATCATAAACTGTATGTAAGTGTTAATGACCAGTTCAGATTTCTTTCTGAAAGTTTAGCTGTCCAGTTGAAGCGGAGCTGAGAAAGCTTTGTATTATTTCCTGGTTTTGTGTGAATAATAACAATATATTTGGCGCTTTGTGTTTCTATTGACATAATGCTATGGTTCTGTGTCACGGGTGGATCTGCATTCCAACCTGAAAGTAATTTACGATGGATCAAACTATGTCAAAAATGCTGTTATACAGAGACACAGAGAGAGAGAGAAAGCAGACTACTGTTTTCTGTTAGTGTACAATGCGTTTGATTATAAAAAGCTTCTTCATAATACAGATTCCAAGCAATTAACTTTGGTCTTAAAAACGATTCGAAGGAATTTGGTGTATTATGAACTAAGTTGGTCACAGCGCCTATGCCGTTATTACCCAGCTAACGGGAAACTTTCTTAGAACGTTCTCTCAAAGTTCTGAACAAAAGTTCTTTCACATTAATAGAATGTTCGTTTAAAATGATCTGGTCTTAAATAACGTTATCAAAAATATATTTATACATTGTTCATTAAACGTTTTTCGGAAACAATTTAGCTGGATGTTAGTCGAATGTTTTTTAAATGCTACTACTTGGTACTTGCTACTACTAATTATTAGTAGTAACGCTACTAATTAATTAATTACACGCCCTATTAGAATTCAGAGCATTGGGGATTACATTTTATGGAAGCCCGTTTCACTGCATACAAAAGGTAATGGCTACTTTTTATCTCACAATTCTTTTTTGCTGATATAAACTTGCAATTGTGAATTATGAAGTCAGAATTGTGGGATATAAACTCGCAAGTGCGTGAAATAAAGTATGAATTGCAATATATAAATTCGCAATTCTGACTTTTTCTCACAGTTGCGAGTTTACATCTTGCAATTCGGACACTTTTTTTTTTTAGAATTGCATGATATAAATAAATATGCACGTTATAAAGTCATTTTCAAGCGACAGCTGAAAACTCATCTCTTTCGTCACTATTTGACTTCATCAACAAGAAAAAAACGTTGCTTTCTCTTTCCTTAATCTCTCCCTGTTAGCTTGTACTAATCGGACCAATGCCTGAAACTTTGTATTGCGAGCACTTCCTGCGTTTGTTTGCCTCTTTATGATTGAATCGGTTATTGTATTCCTCAATTGTAAGTCGCTTTGGATAAAAGCATCTGCCAAATGAAGCCAATATGTAAAGCGAAATAAAATGGACTGAAAATGGCTGTTGAATATTATAGATTGTATTTTTAAATTTGAATTGTGAATTTGGATTATTGCATTTTTAATTATGAAAATGTGTGTGTAATATTTTTAATTGAAATATTCACATCTTAAATATATAACCATAAAAATGCAAGCACTGAAAATACAGTGCATTTAAATGTTAACGTAATACTTTTTTTTTTCAAATAGTGCAATTATGCTTTTTTGTTTGTTTGTTTCAAATAGTCTACACTTGTTATTTACTTATGTAACTCACTATACTTTAAATAAACTGTTAATTATGTTACTGACAATAAACAAGTCATAAGTAATTGGTTTGAAACAGGTATAAATAAGAGGTGAGTCATATTCTGGAGCAATTCAATCCAAATTGAGTTTTATACATTCTTCAGTGTCACATATTTATATGCTGTATCATATGCAGATACCATAATACTACCTGGGTAGTATCTGATTATATGTAATCTGGATTATGTAATCAGATTACAAAAATTAAGTAGTTGTAATTAGATTAAATTACATTTGAAAATACTCTTTATCAGACTACAGTTTCTTTTTATTGATTACATGATTACATATTATTCATGCAATGGCAATAAATTGTTCATAGTTTATTGATTATCGCTAATTAATTTTTAAAATGTTCCTCTCTGAAAAAAGCCTACTGCTTAAATACATTCAGAAAGTCTTCCAGTTTTGTGGACGTTCACTAGTCAGCTGGCTGCACGGCATTTGACCATTGGATTTACAAAAATCATTTCAGGTTTAAAACGTTTTTCAACATTGCATCAACTATGAACACATTAATTTTTACTTGAATTATCACTCAGTGGTTATTTAACCATGTATTATTATAGCTTTGGAAGGCTTTTGTCTTTCAAACACATTAAAATGCACAAATTCACATTATTCCTTATTTACATGTAATGCAGGCATTTAAACTTTTTTGAACATCTTTCCCCTAATATACTGTATTTACTTGAAGTACCTTTAGATTTTAAAATGAATATTTGAATAATTAAATATCGCATTTGCATGTTCACGGTTCTCTGCTGGTTAATGGTCACAGACATGAAGGTAAACATTACTTTTTTAGTAAGTGTTTTATTTTGATTGATGTTATTCTAAAATTCTAATAATTTTATTAATTATTAGCTTTTCATTAAACTCACAAAGCCCCTGCAGTTCATTTACGAACCCCAGTTTGGGAAACCTTGACGTAACGTAATGTTTATTGCGTATATTTAAACCAATATGATAAATGACTAAGGTCAAAAGTAATCTAAAAGTAATCCGATTACATTACCTAAAATGTGTAATGTAATGCATTACATTACTAACAACAATTTTTGTTATGTAATTTGGAATCAGTTACAGTTTGTAAGGTCAGATTTCTTTCTGATTGTTTAGTTGTCCAGTTGAAGAGAAGTGGAGAAACCCATGTATCTCCTGTTCATTTCCTGGTTTGTGTGAATATTAAAAATGTTTTGGTGCTTTGTGTTTCTACAGATAGAATGAAATGTCCAGTAATGTCCAGTATGTTCCAGTAAACCTGAAAGAATGAGAGTTTACAATGGATCAATCTATGTCAATAGTGGCATGCTGTTCTGCAGAGACAGACAGAGACTATTGTATATATAAAAGCTTCTCCATTGTTACAGTTTCCAACCAAGTAGCTTTGTCCTTAGATGGATGGCATTTGGCGTATTATGAACTAAGTTAAACACAATGCCGTTATGATAGGAAATGTTCATTGCGTTTTTGCAATGCAGCCTAATTTTATTTCTACACTATATATTTACGGTTTAAAGCTATTATATTATATTATACTATATAGATAAGCAATGTTGGGCAAGTTACTTCCAAAATGTAATACATTATATATTACTAGTTACTGTCTTTTGAAAGTAATTAGTTACATTACAATATTACTGTCTCTGAATTGTAATGCGTTACACTACTTTTGAGTTACTTTTGAGTTACTTTCACCAAAATATCCACAGAAGTATTATAAAATGCCAAAATGTAGTTTAATGCTGCTCATTCTACATCCAGTGGAGGGTAACGTGGTAGGTCTATATAGCATAAAATATATGAAATCATATTTAGATACCGGTATGTAGGTCTACATTAATGTTACGTTGTAGTTTAGGTTAAAAAAATATAA
>NW_015636560.1:7836-8563 GCF_001515625.1 Sinocyclocheilus rhinocerous
CAGCTAAAAGTGCTACCGCCAGACCCGGAGATCGGCTGAATGGATTCAAAAACGGTAAAACTCAACTGTTTAACTCTAGGGGAGTTGGAAAATGAGCCTATTTTCAAAAATAGTGGAGTGTTCCTTTAAATGTAACTATAGACTTATAATGTTTTGTATTGTAAAGTTATTAAGTTCCCAATGTTTAATTTTATAATTTTCTGTTAGTTAATTAGCACGTGAATCTGTCTGGGTTACAGTCTGAGGTTATTTAAATATTATTTTCTAAACTTTAAACGCAGTGAAGTGTTTGTTCAAGTATACTTTTTTTGCTTGTGGAAACCTCACGTGAGTCTGAAAGGTACTTAAAACTCAAAATTTGATTTGCACTCTTGAAGACTGTTCACCAAAGACTAAATTTCAGTCTGGCAGAATTTCCTGCACACTTCACCACCAAAATGAGCATTGTGAATGTAAGAGCCTCACGTTACATTTATAACAATCATTGTTAATGTTTGAATTGTATTTCAGGGCAGTTCGTGAAGACAGATAATCAAGAGATGTTGTGATAACATGTACAGAAGTCAGTACCAGATCCACCCTCCACACAAGACCTCTCTCTCATATGGATTGCTGTCTACTAGCATATTATGTGTTCTCTTCAGACTTAGGTGCATGCAGATATTACTCAGGGACATGAACACTTGAATATTATATATATATATATATATATATATATATATATATA
>NW_015636560.1:8699-45142 GCF_001515625.1 Sinocyclocheilus rhinocerous
TCACATGAAAAGATATAATAAAATATTTACAAAAATGTGAGGGGTGTACTCACTTCTGAGATACTGTATATATACTGTTTTTTGTTTTGTTTTCCAAAGCACCTAAAAGCCAATTCACACCGCCATACTCCAACGGGGTGAACACACAGTCCAGACAAAACAAAATAAGCATGTTTTTTTAAATAGCTTTTGTGGCAGTGTGAACTGACCATAATGCTGTATGTTAGGTGTGAGATTCATTAAACTTGGTTTGCTATAATACATCTATTCATAAGTGCACCAGTGTGAAGCACAATTCCCTGCACATTTGCTGTATATCCATAAAGTGATATCTTTGTCATAGTATTCTTTCAGTGGTTAACTAACTGATTAAGCCAGTCTCTGGCTGTCACCTACTGGCATAACAATGTAACCTGCAATGAAAGAAGCCCAGGCATGATATTGCTTTTTTTTTTTTAATGGTGAATTGCCCAAAAAAAAATTTTGCATATGATTTTTAATTAAATATTTGAAGTGGGTTGGTTAAGGGCGTGATTAGCTGATGTATTATTATGGGAGCGTGTGATAAGTTGATGAATTGTGTGCATGTTTAATGATGGCTCTTAAATATTTAAATGCAGTGTGTTGAATGCCTACTAAGACTTGCATATTATGCATAATGTTTTGACCATGGATGCTTACAGAAGGATAATCTTTTATATATGTGCCAGAAACATCATGAGCATTCATAATTTTTGTTGGTTCATGCTGAACTGGTGTTGATAAATGTACTCTTTTTATTAATAAGTCAATTCAATTGATATTGTCACTGTTTTTAGGTTGCATTGTCTGGAGATTTTTACATTTTTCCAGTGTCCAATTTCTGTTTGATTTATTATGAAAGGGCAAATTATAATCTATATAAAATGAAAACATTTACATATATGTAGATTTAATGTATAAGGAGCATTAATTGAACATTTGAATGTTTTAAAATATATTTACATTTATAGAAATCTAATATATTTACATATACATAAATGTAATATGTTAACAAATCTTAGAAATTAATATATGGACATATATTGCAAATGAACATATTTACATAGTCTGATATCTAAATGTATTTACATATAAAAGGAAATAAATATATGTAAATATTTCCGAAAAAAATATATTTACTGTGAAAAATATTAAAAAGCGGCCAAAATCAAATATTTAAATATATTTTTAAAATATATTTCAAAATATATTTACATATATTGTATCAAATATATTTTATTCTATTTAAATTTAAGATATTTAAATATTTGAAAATATATTTATTATTAATATTTCAATCTATGTGACTTCTGTATGGGTGCTAGTCGAATATTTTTTGAATGCTATCTATCTATCTATCTATCTATCTTTTATTTTGAGGATTTCTTGTGCCACTTTTATTTTGAAAACCACTGGATCTGATGCTAGTTTTCATAACCGTCTTCAATTTTGAAAACATGACAACAACGAAACGCTTCACGTTAACTACCGACTCTTGCGCTGCTCTTGTTTAGCCAATGTTTGCCTTCAAGCGAAACAAATCGCCTTGTAAATAGCCGAGTTTAACGCTTTATCGACGAACTGAACAAACAGAATCTTTAAGGATGCCCAAAAATGGTTAAAGTCAAGTCTTTCTTCCGGTTCGCTTCCGGTTTCCACGTCTTGCGTTTGGCATAAGCACGTTTACAGCTGCAGTTATTTCTGCTCAAATTCACACACCTTCTGGAATCTTCTGAAAGGTTAACCGATCATGTAGTTACTTAGTCAATCGGTTAATATAATAGTCGTCTTTTATTTCAAACAGACGCTAACATTGAGGTAATACCCCTGCACTCGTCTAGTGTAAATATGCCGTGTTGGAGACTTTGATAATGGAGCGAGATTTACTCAGACAATCCGTGTCGTATCACGGTGAAAACCTGTTGTTATTGTTAAAATGCGAGCAAAGTGAGAACCCAGACTTCAAACGTGTGGCTGCTGATCTCTCCAAAACTCTGAATCAAAGGTAAGCGGCGTTTTTATAGTTCTTGCATGATTATTTTTTATCTCGTGTCATGTTTTTTTGTGTTGAGAGACCCCGGGACCTTTCACACAGCCCATAAAATATACTTTAGGAATAGTTAATCTTTTTAAAATTAATTGTATTAATTACTCACCTGCATGTAGGGATATGCCGGTATCAAATTTTCATGTTGCGATTAATTGCTTATGCTTTTATCACGGTATGCGGTATTATCACGATATTGAAATTTAGTTTTAAAAAAAGTGCTGTCATAATACAGTATAACAGGTTTAATAACATTTTTCTTATAACAAAAATAACTGAACATTTAGTTAATCTTTTTAAAATTAATTGTATTAATTACTCACCTGCATGTCAGTCATTACAAACATGTATGACTTTCTTCTGTGGAACACAAATTGAGATATTTGAAATAATGTCTGTGCTGCTCTTTTCCATACGGGTACTTCTCAGCATTGGGAGCTTATTTCTCGCACTTCTCAGTTTATATCTAAAGTTTATATGAGAATTGCAAGAAAAAGGTGTGCTTCTATAGAGCCTACTGATACACCATATTCCAAAAATCTTCTGAAGTCATGCATTTTTTTTTTTTCTCCATTCATTTTCATAATTTATTGACTGTAAATGAGTAATGTGTGATTGGTTTGAAACAGGGATAAAGAAGAGGGGAGTCCTGTTCTGGAGCAGTTCATAGCAAGGAAAGCGGATCTGCTGTTTGCTCCGTCATGGAAAACATCTACACCAGCAGATGAAAGGCTGGAGGAATCTGGAGGTTAACCGTCTCAATCATTTCGAATTAAATTTAGTATTTTATTCCTATTATAGCAATCGTTCACTCAAAAAGATGTATTCGTCTTCATGCATCTCCAAACCCATTTTTTTGAAGAATATCCTGTTGGCATGAATGGGTTAGTTGTATTGGATGGATGTGCGGATGATTGCGCGATGAGCGTGCGTATTGTTTCAGAGGCGCACGCCGTCATGCCTCCGCTGGAGCAGTTCATGGAGGTGTGTTTTGAGGAGAGACGGGAGCTCTTCTACAGGGACGTGGAGCGTGGAGACGTGGTTATCGGAAAGATAAATTCTGTGCGAGACTTCGGCTTATTCGTAACTCTTCTCTGCACTGCTGGAGGACTGGAACGAGATATTGATTCTGTTATATATATATTTGAACAGAATTGTGTGTGTATGTATCTATGTATGTATGTATGTATGTGTGTATGTATATATATATAATGTATGTGACCCTGGACCATGAAACCAGTCATAAGGGTCAATTTTTTGAATCTGAAAGCTGAATAAATACGCTTTCCAGTGATATATGGTTTGTTAGGATAGGACAATATTTGTCTGAGATACAACTATTTGAAAATCTGGAATCTGAGGGTGAAAAAAAATCAAAACATTGAGAAAATCGCCTTTAAAGTTGTCCAAATTAAGTTCTTAACAATGCATATTACTAATCAAACATTAAGTTTTGATACATTTATGGTAGGACATTTACAAAATATCTAAATGGAACATATTTACTTAATATCCTAATTATTTTTGGCATAAAAGAAAAATCGATAATTTTGACCCATACAATGTACTTTTGGCTATTGCTACAAATATACCCCAGCGACTTAAGACTGCTTTTGTGCTCCAGGGTCACATATTGTATATATTATATATATATATATATATATCAGTGTTTCCCCTGTCATTATATTAGGGGGGGCGCCAAGTTGGTTTAACTTGAGGGCATTGGCAGAAATATATTACTATTGTTGACATCCCATTTTGTTGACTGCATCAAATTAAATTTACAGAAGTTATTTTACATAAACAGAAAGCATATTAAATGAAAGTCTTTCAATAACTTGTGAGTATATGTCAAAATATAGAAATAGTATAGAAATAATATAGAAATAAATTGTTCTAACATGATTCAATGTAACAGATATATTTATTTGAAAATGAAACGGCAGACTTATTTTGACCTTTACTTATTAAAACGTATGAAAGTATAAGTGATCGTACTAAATTGTATTATATTTTATATTAAATGATTAAAAACTGCACTGTGATCCTTCAATAGAGTATTTCAGTGTCATCTAATGATTCTTCATCTAAGTATACCTGAAAAGATGTATTGTTATATGAACTATTATTACACTTAATGAAATTAATAAATAAATACAATTATTTCATATTAATTATAATTCTAATACAATTATTTTTTTGCTCAGGAAAAAAATAAATACATTTAAAAAATAATAATAAACAGGACACATACTAATGCACAGGAAAAAAAAAAAAGCTATATTACACTTTTATTGTTTGGTTGGTTGAAAGCCCCTTTCATCTTTTACCTGTATAATTATTATATTTATAAATAATTAAATCATTATAAATATTTATTTATTTTTGTTCATTTCTTCATTCATTCATCAATAGTTAATGATATTTTTACAAATGCGTTTGACCTTGAGAAGTACATTTTAAAACTTTTTTTTTTAAAATAACGATTAAGATGATGGTAAGCAAAATGTATTGATTTCTACTTGAGCCATTCAACTGAAACTTGGTTAAAAATGGTGTTAAAATCTTTCAAAACCAACTTAACTACTTGGAGTTCTTTTTTTTTTCTTGAAATGTTAAACTAGATTTTTAAAATCAATTCAGTTGCAGCTCGTCAGTCAAATGTGATTCTAAAAATAAATGTTGTCTATTAAAAGGCCCTCTGTCCATTAAGATGTGTTCCTTCAACTGGAAATCACGATGATCCTTTGTCTTATTACCAAATTGGGGATTTGCTTCGAGGTATGACACTTTTTTTGGCTCTTTTTAGAAAAGAGTTCTTTTTTTTTTCTAGAAATGTTAAACTAGATTTTTTCAATCAATTCAGTTGCAGCTTGTCAGTCAAATGTGATTCTAAAAATAAATGTTGTCTATTAAAAGGCCCTCTGTCCATTAAGATGTGTTCCTTCAACTGGAAATCACGATGATCCTTTGTCTTATTACCAAATTGGGGATTTGCTTCGAGGTATGACACTTTTGGCTCTTTTTAGAAATGAATGTCTATATATTAATAGTAAAATGATTAGATTTGCTAAAGTGGTATTTTGTGCCACAGCTGGGGTGAAGGGCATTGACCGCTACCACGAGAAGCTGACACTATCACTGTATTCATCCTCACTGCCTCCTCACGTGGATAAAGTTAAGCTGGGTGTCATAAGCAAAGAAGATCTTCCTCTTCATTATACGTACGTAAACGCAGTAAAATGAATATTGACCCGTTTGTCTCAGGCTTCCTGTTGTTGATGGTTTCCTCCGCTCTTCCAGCCGAGGTGAAAAGGTGACCACAGACAGCAGCCAGACGTATGAGAAGCTTTTGGAGAGCTCTCTTGGTTTGTCCAACCCTTTAAATGTGGACTACCTCCTGGGAAAGCTGGGAATAAGCGACACACAAACGCCTTCACTCATGAGGGGCTTGCAGAGGTACACGCCGTCTTTGGCTTTTACATCATTCGCAGTTTACTTGGTGTTAAACTTTTTTTTGTATATACACAGTAAACACTTCAAAGAAGATGATTTTGCAACAGCTATTCGGAAGAAACAGTCCGTGTCCTGGGCCCTGAAATGGTTTGTTTACCTTTTCCTCATATTCCATGAAATTAACATCTTTTTATTAGTTAAAAAATACATTACAATGTTTTTAAATATTATGTTTTTATTTTTAAATTGCATGAATGCTAAATTGTCAGGAGGATAAATATTTAAATAACAATTTTATTCATTTGAACGATTAAGAGATGTGCACTCTATGAAACTATTTTAGAAAAATATATTACGTTTTACTTTATGGTTACACCACAACTTTTTTTTTTTTTTTTTTTTTTTAGAGTTTTTCCATCAAAACCAAAAATCTTGGTTTATCTTGAATATCTTAAATTTTAGTTTGCGTTTTTTTTTTTTTTTTGGTGGGGTGGGTAGTTTAGGTTTGTTTAATAACCAGATCTAAGCAATATTGCATTTAAAGTTTCTTGAAAGTGCTGTAATAATAAATAAAAAAAACCCAAAACAAACATGAGTACGAGGTGTACATTTATACACATTTTTAAAAGGCTCCGTTTCTTTTTTTGTGGAAGCTCTAATTTGTTTAATGCATATTCTGCTAAATATATGCTAAATAACGCTAAAATACAAACTGTCATAAACTAGTGCTATTATTAGCTACAGTGTTGGAGAAAGTTATTTTTTAAAAGTAATGCATTACAATATTGCATTACTCCATAAAAAAGTAACCAATTGTGTTGCTTAGTTACGGAACGTAATGCATTACATTTCTTTTGCATTACTTTTTTGTCACCTGGGCTTGCTTATTCGTTTTTTAATAACAAAAAACCCAAAAGTTATATTTTTGGCAACTGTGTAAGAGCCCTTTCACACCAAAAATGAGATTAATAAGCCGCAGGCTGAACAGGTGTTCCACACACTGGACAGGTGTGCTGTCAGTGAATCAATATTTGAAAAATAGTTCAGATATTTTCTTGTAAATTTAAAAGTAATGCGTTTGTTGTAGCCATTTAAGAAAATGTATTTTTGTTTTATATTTATGTTAAAATAGTATTTGTTCATGTTTTGTTTCGGTTTAATTTGTTAATTATGAAAGAAAATTGTGTGATTAGTAAACGTCATAAAGGCCGTGGTAATAAATAATTATTATTTTATTTTTTACGATTTATTTTTGTCGTTTTTATGCCTTTTATTTAGATAGGACAGTAGGTCGACAGGAAGCGAAGGGAATTTTAATCGATGTTTTGTTGATCAATCATCGAATCAAATAAATAAGAGCAAGGATAAAAAGCTTTGTGGAATGAAGTGCATAACGAAATGCAAACCCACGATCATGCTTCTGCGGCCTTAAGAAAAGGCCAAAACGGCGTTACTTTAAAAAAGTAATCTGATTACGTAGTAGTGTTGTCAAAAGACCCGGTACTTCGGTACCAAGTCGGTACTAAAAAAATGAAAACGTTACGGTACCAGGTTTTTTTAAGTACCAGTGGCTTATTTGTGGCGGACCGCCACAGTATCAAAACTGACCGCCACAAATAGATTTTCCAAAAGGCTTTGACTTCGTTGAATAAACATGAGCACTGCACGTGTCAAAGTCGAAACCCGGTGCGGGTGTTTTTATATCACTGTATTTCTGAAGGAAACCGACTGTCTTCAGAAAATGATGGATGTCATTCTCATTTCATCTTGCCTGTAATGCCTGATAAAGCAGGGTTTGTGAGTGCTGCTTTGTGTACAGCCGTTACCGGGGAAACCTGATCTTTCCCGCTTTACAAGCGCCTCCTGCTGGCAAAGAATGAATTTGCATATATATGCCGCCACAGTTAGAGTGCAAGTCTGCGGGAAACACTGCTTCTGTTATGAATATTACTCAAAAAAAACAGGAGGACATGATGATATTTACTATTTTTACACACCAGAGGCTTTTAAATGAATTGTGAATCTAAAATATGCGTGTTAGAGAACGTACAAATGGTTAACATTGTTTGTCATATCAGTCAGAAAAGCAGGTCTGGGCTTTTTTATTTGAGCTAACTTTGTTGTTATTCTTGGCTGAATAACTCTAGGTTTTCAAAAGCCCTTAAAAATTAAATATGTACACAGTTTGGATTAAATGAGAGTATAGTCAAATTTTTTAATTAGCATGTTTTTGTGTTTTGCTTTGGTACCGAGAACCGTGGATTTTCACTGGTATTGGTACCGAATACTGAAATTTTGGTACCGTGACAACACTATTACGTAGCTTACATTACTTGTAATGCGTTACCCCCGACACTGATAATCTAGTTGTGACAGTGTCATTTCTTCTTATCATTACAGTGTTAAAGCTGGCGTTGGCCATTTCAAATCGAGGCGTTATGTAGAAGCAATGAATGAGTACAACAAGGCCTTAGAGATCGACACAAACAACGTGGAAGCTCTTGTGGCACGTGGAGCTCTGTGAGTCACGATAAAACCATGTTCATGTGAAGAGACATATTTGCATGTTTATTGTTGTACTTTTACATATTTACTGAGTCTTGTTTTATTTGATTGTAGATATGCAACCAAAGGAAGCTTGATGAAAGCTATTGATGACTTTGAACTGGCCTTGGAGAACTGCCCCACGCACAGGAACGCCAAAAAATACCTCTGCCAGACACTAGTGGAAAGAGGAGGACAGTACGTCATCGAGAAATAGTGTTGCTACTTCTAGTTCTTCGTTGGAGATTAGTTTCATACTTGCGTGTGCCAAAAAATAACAGAAAAAGTACACAAGAAATGCCTTGAGAAGTTATGCATTACGGTCCTTGATTCTGATTGGTTGAGCCGCGTTCAGAGCTGTTGTAAATTACTCTACAAACATACACCTTTGTTTACGTTTGTGTGTTGCTCGGCAACCACTTTGTTGGAACCACAACTGATTCTGAGGAGCTACATTGTTTGGTGGAAGAATACTGTTTTTATTAATATCATTACACTTTATTTGCTCTGTTTTATTCTGTGAAGCCTTACTACCGTATAAGGAATAACCGTTTTATAAAAGCAATAAGCCCTGTGAAGCCGTGGTTTACAGTGAATTTATAACAGCTCCACGAGGGGCGTTGTTAGGTACGACGCGAAGCGGACTGTTTCTGAGGAACTACATTGTTTGGTGGAAGAATACTGTTTTTATTAATATCATTACACTTTATTTGCTCTGTTTTATTCTGTGAAGCCTTACTACCGTATAAGGAATAACCGTTTTATAAAAGCAATAAGCCCTGTGAAGCCGTGGTTTACAGTGAATTTATAACAGCTCCACGTCGTGCCTAACAACGCCCCTTAGCTGTTATAAATTCACTGTAAACCACGGCTTCATGGGGCTTATTGCGTTATTTTACCATGATTTAAGCTGCATTTAAATTGCCGGCTTAATGACCAGATCCAATATTGTGACATCCTTTTTTGTGTGACCTGCCTTTTAAAATATACTTAAAAAGATCGTTCACCCCAAAATTTAAATTTGCTGTTGATTTACTCACCCTCAGGCCATCCAAGATGTAGGTGACTTTTTCTTCAGTAGGGCAGTAAAGACGATTTTTAGCCGAAACCGTGCTCCTTAATGATTTGTGAAATTCAAGTTAGTGGCTGCCCGTTTTTGAGAATAAAAAAGCAAACCAAGGGACACAGAATGAATACAACCAACCTGTCTGTCACCTGACATTTACATGCACATTATATTTAAGCTGATTATTCCGGTTAAGCTTTTATTCCAAACAAAAGATGAAATGCATCTATTCAGAATGTTCCCGTATGTGTGTCATGTTTGTTTTGTTTCTTACTGTTACTCTAGAAATAGCAGAGATGCTCACTCATACAGTTTGTTATAATTAAACCTGGCTATTTAAGTGCAAGGCTTGTGCAATCACCCAAAACACCCTAGAAATCACCTATAAAGCAGCTACCAAAACACCATACCAGCCATGTAGCAATGCCCTAACAACAGCAATATCCTTTTGTCTTCAAGAACACCTTGGCAACCATCATAATGAAGGTCCAGTTTGTCAAATATCAATATAGACTATGTAGAAGACTCACTGCATTAATATTGAATTCAGTTGTTGTGTGGAGGTGTATAGGCTTTTGTACAGCATCTTTGGCATTCTTTGAGCACTGGATTTAGTAATAATTTCAGTATGCCGTAAACTCTTCCAAAATGAGTTTTGATGGAGCTCTGTTTTTTTTTTTTTTGCATAGACTTGAAGAGGAAGAAAAGTTGGTGACTGCTGAGGGTCTCTACAAAAGAGCCATCGTATTAGATAACACATTTCAAGGGGCAGCAGAAGCCCTGGCGAAACTTCAGCTACGCATCCAGGTGAGCTGGATAAACCTGTCTGTCATGAATACATGGTTGGCCACCACTGCAGATTTTCTCAGAATATTAGCTTCCAGTGTTACGGGTAACCAGATACAGTCTTATGTTAAAGGAATAGTTCACCCAAAAATGACACTTTGCTGAAGGTTTACTCCCACCCAGGCTATCTGAGATGGAGATGAGTTTGTTTCTTCATCAGATTTGGAGAAATGCAGCATTACATCACTTGCTCACCAATGGATGTGAATGGGTGCCGTCAGAATGAGAGTCCAAACAGCTGATAAAAACAACACAATAATCCACAAGTAATCCACACCACTCCAGTCCAGCAATTAACAACTTGTGAAGCCAAAAGATGCGTGTTTGTAAGAAACAAATCCATAATAAAGGCCAAATAATACATAACACTTCCTCTAGTGAAAAAGTAATTTCATCTGAATCAGTAAAGAAAAATGCACGGATCAAGCACAGATCTCTTCTCAAGACATTAACTGATGGACTGGAGTGGTGTGGATCACTTGTGGATTATTGTGATGTTTTTATCAGCTGTTTTGACTCTCATTCTGACGGCACCCATTCACATCCATTGGTGAGCAAGTGATGTAATGCTACATTTCTCCGAATATAATGAAGAAACAAACTCATCTACATCTCAGATGGCCTGAGGGTGTGTACATTTTTAGCAAATTTTCATTTTTGGTACACTGATACACTGCATTTTTTCTTTATCAAGACGTTCATTTTAACTGTCGAGTATTGCAGTACTGATGAAGTATTTTTGTCATTTATGTGTCTATCTGATCTTGGACCTGTGAAACCTGACTGATGGGACCTTTAACCCTGATTGCACTGGGTTGACATAAATGCCCCATGTGGAAATGAAACCCCACCACCTTTGGTTTGTATTCTGTTCTGGTACGACGGTAACTGCATCTGACGATCATTGCTAAATATAAAATGTTTTCTCGCATTTTGTCTTTGCTTAACATCCTGGGGTGTGAAAACGGCACTTGTGCGAAATTGCTCGTGCTGGATGCCTGCACGCATGCATGCTTGATTAATTTCCTGAAAATTGTTCCAATTTTACCCTGTCAATGAACTGCTTTAAAGAAATCGCTTGAATTGAAAGAGCAGGAAGCTGCCAAAGAGCAGGAAAAAACTAAGACCGTGGAGACAAGTGCAGAGAAATTGCGTAAGATCCTAAAAGAAGAGAAAAGGTAACGTCATCGCCACCATATTCATTCACGATGTTATTCCTCTTAAGCACATATTTGGTCACATACACACTGCATCTAAATACAGTTGTTCTGTACACACAGTAGGGTCACACCAAGGATGATAAAGTATGGAAGGAATGATGATTTTTGGAATCACTTTTTTTCCAGCTGATAAATGATGTAAACATTGAGAGCCAATCAGAATCCGTCTTATTTTAAAGAGCTTGAGCATTTAAAACGACAGTTGACATAACAGCCGTTAGTTTATAATAAACAGGATGTTGTAGTTATCGTTCTTGGTGTGAACAGGCCTTAACAACGGAATTTACATTAAATCTATATAGTTATGTAATGCATAGCAATGTCAGTTGTTGAAATTCAAGGGGTGACATCTATATCCCGTTAAGCAATCATTTAGGGCATTCAGTCCAACATTTAAATTAGGGCTGGGCAATATACTGAATATTCACAATATATTCACCATGATTATTCTGGTGATATAATGTTAAAGGGCACCAATTACGCCCCTTTTTACAAGATGTCTCCGGTGTCCCCAGAACGTGTCTGTGAAGTTTCAGCTCACAATAACCCTATTATATCATTTTGAAAATGCCTTTTCTGAGTGGAAGCGGAAACACGTTGTTTTACTTGCATGTCTCTTTAAATGCAAATGAGCTGCTGCTCCCCGCCCCTTTTCCAGAATAGGAATGTGCCTTTACGGCTGGTATATCAGACATTCTGCTAAAAACATCTGTTTTGTTCTGTTTATCATGCCTATTGCGCTGAAATCATGCGTTTTAAAGCAATATCAGTTTAAACTTGTGATATACGGTTTTCTGAGCGAACACATCTGAAGCACACGCACAGAAAGCGGCTGTCACACGGCATGGGAGTACTACACTAAGTGCACAAGTGCACTACACTTCTCTTTCATGTCTTATTGCGCTTAAACTGTCAAATACAAAGAAGTTTATAAGTTATAAACACAGTCAGTTACGTCTGTGAAAGTAAACAGCTGGGAAGGAAATCGCATGTTTATATGAGATCTTAAGTGACAGCATTGTAATACAGTACCTATACCGCTGTCTCACTGTTAATGTGAGCCAAACAATAAAATAAAAGCAGAAACTCACTCACTGCTCTGGACTGAATTATGTCTATAGCAGGGGGTCACCAAACTCGGTCCTGGAGGGCCGGTGTCCTGCTGAGTTTAGCTCCAACCCTAATCAAACTCAACTGAACCAGCTACTCAGGGTCTTATTAGGTATACTTGAAACTTCCAGGCAGGTGTGTTGAGGCAAGTTGGAGCTAAACTCTGCAGGACACGGCCCCCCCAGGACCGAGTTTGGTCTATAGCTTTAATAAGAAGACATTTCTTATTTGAATGCTGCTTTTAAATGATCTAGTGTGAAGATAAACATGGCAGATTGCGTGCGGCTCACTCAGGGCGGGGTCTCCGCTAATACAGCAGTGTCTGTCAACAGTTGTGGGCGGGGCTTGTAAAATGTGACATCACATTGTACAGATTCTGCAAACGGCTTGTTCTGAGACACTGCTTATGATTTATGGGGATTAAAAGAAAATGAGCGGGTGGATTTTTATCAATCTAGGGTGGTTGTGAACACACACTGCCAACACACATTTATGATAACCTATAAAAGTGAATTTTGTATAATAGGTGCCCTTTAAAGGGATAGTTTTCCCAAAAATGGAAATGTGGTCACTTTGAAGTTTTTTCAGACCTGTTTGAATCATTTTTTATCAACACTTGATAAAACACTGAGAAAGTTTAATTAAAACATTTTCAACGAAAAGCTGAGAAAATCTAGTTTTTGTCGAAGAGTTCCTCCAGATCGGATTCAGCACATTGATCAAAACAGATGGAGTAGATCGCTTCCATCAACACCCCTAAAGCTTCACAGTCCTAAAGCACTTCCTGGATCGATATTTCATTTGGCAACGTTAGGCAGTTTTGATTTATATGCTGTTTAAAGGGGTCATATGATGCGATTTTACGTTTTTCTTTGTCTTTGGAGTGTTACAAGCTGTTCGTCCATATATAAGATCTATAAAGTTGCAAAGACTAAAGTCTCAAACCCAAAGAGATATTCTTTATAAAAGTTAAGACTCGTCCACGCCCCCCTAAAACGCCTCGTTTAAACACCCCCCCACAAATCTACGTCACTGTGTTGGAAGATTTGCGTAACACCTTTTTTCTCGCTGTAGTATTGTTGTCGTGGAGTCGCTGTGTGTTTCCAAATATGGTGAGGGGCGTAACATTTCAGTCACGCTTGAGGTATTCGGCCAATCACAACGCACTGGATAGCTGGCCAATCACAGCACACCTCGCTTTTCAGACCGATGAGCTTTGTAAAAATCTACGTGTTTCAGAAAGGCGGGGCATAGAGGAGAAACAATAATGTACAGTATTTTTAACCTTAAACCGCATAAACACATTTCATTACACCAAATACACCAAATAATGTTATTTTATTATCGTCATATGACCCCTTTGCGTTGTTTTCAAATGCATCTGCTTACATACGATCACTTATTTCTGCTGCTGCTTCACCGTGTCTTGATCCGGAGATTCAGTACTCGTTCAGAAGATGTGTAATAGCGCCTCCTACCATATGGTAGTGAAGACACAGAAAGACGGAAAATAGGTTGTTTGCAATCACGTGATTCTGATGACGCGCGCAATGCAGCTGGAGGGCAGGAAGTGATTTTTCTCTCCATAGAAATCACTAGCAGAAACTCAAAATGCCAGTGTTTTGCGTTGTTTATGGATGCTCAAATCGGACAAACCGAGAAACCACAAGGAGCTTTTATCGTGTAAGAAAATGTGTTGTTCATAAGGGGGGAAAACAACGCAAAACACTGGCATTTTGAGTTTCTGCTAGTGATTCATATGGAGAGAAAAATCTTCCTGCCCTCCAGCTGCATTGCGCGCGTCATCAGTGACGTCATGTGCATACAACCTATTCTTTCAATGGCAGGGAAAGAGTTAAACTATATCGCCTAGCCCTGATTTAAAAATGGTTTGTCAGTGCCAAAACTTTGCATTGTGTATGTGACCATTGAAAATTACTTCCATCAAAAAAGGTAAGAACTCTTCTATTTTACGGTTTTAATCATTGCTGACGCCCCATTTTCTGACGGGGCTAACAATGTCTTGCAAGTCTCAGCGTGATGTTTGCTTTCATGTAGAATGAAGAAGAAAAGGAAGCGGTCGACCTCTTCCTCTACATCCTCCGATACGTCTTCAACTTCAAGCGACGACTCTTCTTCAACGAGTCGTAAAAAGTCGAAGAAACGCAAACACAAGCGCCGGCGCTCATCTCACGGCAGTAAGAAACACAAGCGGAGAGCGTCGTCTTGTAGCGATAAAACGGCAGATGATGACATAGAGTGGTTTCCCGCTCCTGCCAACACCTCCGCTTCCTACATCGACCAGAAACAATCCATAAGCAAACTCATCAGCGAAGGAGAACAGTCTTGGGAAAAAAGCCGATGTGAAGATGGCAGAGGTAGGTTAGATGATGCTATTGACAGAAGTCTGGAGAACCTCAAACATGGAGCCCAGTCTGAAGCGTCTAGACCGGGACGTCCCGATGTGAACGGCGAGGTTAGAGATCAACACAGGACTCAGAGCATCTCTGAATGTGCCAGAAACAGGAGGGATTCATCCTCCTCAACCCAGTCCGAATATTCCCAAAAATCTGACCGCTACTCTAAGGAATTTTCTTCGCAAGGCAGAAAACGTATTGAATCAGAACGAGGCGGGAATGAGAAGATGGATAGAGGAGAGAGAAATAGTCGTGATCAAGATGATGGCAGGAAATCTTCTGGTGGATCCCTGAAAAAAGATATCCCTTCCAATTTGTTGGACATTTTTAGTCAAATTGCTGAATTTGAGAATGAAAAAAAGCTGAAAAAATAAAGTAGTTGCTCTTTAGGACTGTCAGGAGTAACACTAGTCATGCTTTCAATACTGGAACTAGCAGGTTTAACCCTCAAGTATAGTAATTGAAATATTTGATAGTTTACGAAAAGTTGTTCAGAAAGGTTTATTTTCATAATTTCAGGTTAGATTGTTTTTTTTGTTTTTTGCTTTGGGGGGAAGCAGCCTGTCTCTAAAAAAAACTGCTACAAAACTGAGCAGTGGCCAAAATGTGTGATGCAAATGATGCCTCAGTATTATACATTGCATTCAGTATAATGTCAGTGTTCAAATAAACAAATGTAATGGTCAAAAAAGTGCTATCGTGTAGTGTTTGCTCTTGTCTGTTGAAACAGTTTTTTTTTTTTTAATTCCTATGGGATGCAAAGTGGTCTTCCAGCAGGGGTTTAAAGCCAGTCATCAGCTAAGCCACATTAAAGGTTTAGGACTTTGCACACTAAAATATAATGCAAACTTTGAGAAATATCAAGTTGCATTTGACAGTTAACTTAGTGTGTCAACTTAAGGTTAATTTTAATGCTCTTTGATATTATAATGAATTATTAAAATCTTAAGACAATTTGCTTTAAATAACATAATTGGATTTATTCAAATCCATCCATGCATGCATTTTTTTTTTTTTTTTGCAATATACTCATTATAACATACCAATTTAAACAATATTCAAAAGATGTTTTTTTTTTTTTCTGAAAAAAAAAAAACATTGGAATATTTCTTAATAAATTGGCCATTTTTCATGCACGTAAATCTGAAGCTGAAGGAATGTAAAATTCATCCCTTGTTAACTAAGTTGTGTTATAGTGAATAAAAAAAGCAAACTTTGTTTAAACTATTGTTTTCAATATTTTATTACATTATTTTAAGACATATGAGGACATAAAAACCTTATTGCTACCTGGGTTAAAACTATTTAAGAAATAGTTTAAAGAAAGTACTATGAATATTCACTTGATATAGACCTATTTATTGGATTATTGTTTTAGTTAGATATTGCCACTGTACATATGAAATATTAATTCAAAATGTCACACTTTTTCAGATTCAGTGTGTAGTCCATCAGAGGGCAGTGTAACACTGGACATCCTCTGTAATGGGCTTTGATGTCCTTTTGCCCTCTCATAATATTGTAATAACACAGCCTTACATTAACTGAAGTACAGTCCATTAAAGTCAAATGCAACACACACATATTTTCAATGAAGCAAAAAACTAACAAAAAACAATGAAATAAGACCGTTAACAAATTCAATAGGTTTGATTTCATTGATTGACTTACAGGAGAGTTACTGCTGCTTAATCAAGTAGAACAGGGGTTTTGACTTTTCAATACCAAGGACCCCCGAAAATGTGATGATCCCCTTGTAAGAAACCTTCCTAAAATATATTGTACACTGTAAAAAATGATTGTGATTTTAACAGTAAAATACTGTAAAAATGCCACCGTAAAAAATGGTTAATTGGCTAACAGTAAGTTTCCATATTATATACGGTGAATAAATGTAATTATATTTAATGTAATTTTACAGTAAAATACTGTTACAATTACAGTTTTTGGAAGTGAAAACGAAAAAGTAATTCTATAATTTACAGTGACAAACCGTAAATTGACACTCCCAGAATTCCCTGCATGACAATTCATATTTGATGTTTTTTTTAAATAACCGTTTCTTCTTAGTTTTTTTCTTATCAGTTGTGTACATTAGGGTTTAATCTTACATCTAATGTTGTTAAATGAATGTTTATTGCATTATTTCAGTATCATGTGTGTCACCATGATGGGGTTTAGTGTTTGTGTGAATGACTCTGTGCAATTTCTATATACAAGTATTGCCCTCGGCTCGTAGAAAAGCTGTTTGTGATGAGCTTTGGTTCATCATGTGACTTTCTCATCACCACCAGTTTTTGGTGGTTATCAGTTAAACAGGCAGACAGATATTAGTGCTTCAATATGTTGGTTCATTAACATTACATCAGTTAATGAAATACGTTATTTTATTGTGAATATAAGTTCAGTCTGTAAAACCTAAAATGTTGCTACCGTATTTTTTACGGTGAAGTTCTGGCAACCACAGCTGCCGGTATTTTACCGTAAATGTCAGATTTGTTTTTTTACAGTGTAGATATTATGAAGGCATGCTGTTTGCAACTTGAAATAATTGGCTTTAATATTTTCCTTTTACAGCCTAAGTATTTCAAATATTATCTGGAAAATATGAATATAAATAAATATTAATATTTTGGTAAATATGGTACGATATTATCCTGTATGAATCAATGTGATAAACGAGTTACGTCAAAAGTAATCTAGTTTGATTATATTGCCTAAAACGTGTAGTGTAATGGATTACGTTACTAATGACAACAGACTGCAATTTGTAAGTACTCTACCCGGCACTGGCAGGTAGCTGAACTTTAGAATATGTAATTGTATAATTTTGTTGTCTTTGAAATATGGTTAAGTGTACAGCTGAATGTACTGGCAAGCAAACATAAGTTTGTAGGGCCACTCAATTTTTTTTTTCAAGTATACACAATATATAATGAATAAAAGCTCATATATACCTGTATAGCAGAAGAAGTGGGCACTGAAGGTCCACTAGTCCTTGAGTAAGTCGTAATAATGGCTGTGGGCTTAGGACAGACATGACTGCGTTTGATGAAATGGCAGATTTTCCATCCAGGATTTACCCATCATCCCTCTGTGCCACTCAGTGATGGGGAAACTGGACGGGCCCTTTCAGAGGAGAAATTTGGTTTGTATGAAGCTATTCTCTGAAGGGATAATCGGACTGAGGAACATGCTGACTATGAAGAGGCTTTCAATTCAAGCTGAAACAGGAAAAAGACGACATCTGGTTAAACTAAAGGAAGCACTACTGAGTTCTTGGAGCATGACTTTATGCTCGAAAGGAAAATGAACATGAAGTCTTACCAGTGCCTTAAGTTTTTGATTAATTAGAACGTAAAGGCCCTTTAAACTTCTTGGACAAAGGAACACATTAGATATAATAGCAAGAAAGAATAACTCTTCCAGCTGTAGAGAACCAAATCTCATGGCCCATCCGTACGTCCCTCGTGGGTTTATATTTTTGTTTCATCAAAGAAAATGTGGCTGTGATCATAGTCCGTATCTCATATTCTAGCAATGTGATCACATTCGCAAAATGTAGGCCAAATTTGGCGGGAAAAAAAAGGTCAATTTCCCGTTGTTAATAGTGTAGAGATGTAGCATGGCTCGCATAATCACTTTCAAACCAAGCAGTTTTTCTGCAAATTCGCGTGACCATCGTCACGTGAACATGAGCGAAATCTGTGTGGGCAAGTTTTTCCGCACTCGTGCTAAATGTGCAATTGCACAGATTCCTATCGAAAATGAATTCCCGCGAAATTTCAGAGAGCAAGCGGTAACCGCACGTTAAAGTCGTATTTACAGTAATGTTCTGGGTTCAATACAAGTGCAAGTTAAGCTCAATAGACAGTATCTGTGAAAATGACAACAAAATGACTTCTTCAGATTGCAAAATCGAGTAAACCACATGTACAGTACTTACGATGTAAGTCTGAGGCGAGGCAATATGGCGGGATAAATGCTAAATACCAAACATAAACATTAAACTATACCATGAAACTAATTCTGTAGTTTTCACCACATCTCAAACGATGCAGGCCTATTGTGGTTAATAGAATTATGTGGTGGTGAAAATTTTTGATGGTCTTCGTTTGAAATGAAATGGCGAGTTTTGTCTTCATAAAGCTAATGCTGCTAGCATTTCATGTATCAAAAGTACACGCAATTACACAATATTTTCACATTTTCTTGCATAAATAGAGCATTTGAAAAGTAGCAAAAATGAACAATAAAAGTGGGAAAAAAAAGATCTGTTTACATCTACATTCTTTTGACTTCAAACGTTCTTTTTAACAATATCAGGTACATTCAGTTTAGTCTGGCAGTTTTTTTGGGGTTTGTTTTCAATCAGATCAAGAAAAAAAAAATCACATTCGCAGGACGAATAGCATATACTTATAGCATACTTCATAGCATCTATTGCATACTTTCTTGCTCAAATGTTTTTCTTCTTATCAGCAAAACACTATTTTACTCGGCACGTTCAAAAGCACATTCAAACATTTTAGTTTAAACTACTTTCCAAAAAAAGCATCCAATCAAACTGAAGAAAAAATGATAGTAAGCAAATGCACTTGCAACAAATCACTATGCAAATGAGCGGATATTGTGCCGTCCCCAACGCACGGCGTCTCCAGGCTTGTTGTTGTGGCAATAACTGATGATGCATCACGATTAGCGCCAAACACGCTTTTCTGAGCAATGACATTTTGTACCGCGCCGTCCCGTGTATTCAAACGCATTAGAAAAGCCTGTGAATTGCATTACACTCGTACCCTAGAAAAGATTTGGGTTAATTTGGCAAACACAGAGTCTCTGAGTCTACAACAGCGCTATAGAAATACTCGGACACGAGGATGGAAATTTCAAGAGAGCAGAATTTCTGAGACAGGAAGGAGAAAAAAGTGCTGACTCCGGTTGCTGGAACCGGCCTTGGCTAAATCCAAAGTGCCAAGCGCTTGCAATTTTCTACCACCCCAACCTAATTCTCCAAGCTTCTTATTACAGCACAGATTCGTTTGCTCTGAGTTAAAGCGACATCAGGATTCACATCTGATGAAATGCAGGACGTCCTTTGTATCATTAGTCGCACACCGCCTTCAAAAGACGTGCAAATTTGAACCTCGACCAGCAGAAACATTCCTATTACATTATGCATTATCGCATCTGTGTCAACATTAAAACTGTGCCATCTAAAAACTTGTTTTTATATCTTAGAAAAGCCTGTGAATTGCATTACACTCGTACCCTAGAAAAGATTTGGGTTAATTTGGCAAACACAGAGTCTCTGAGTCTACAACAGCGCTATAGAAATACTCGGACACGAGGATGGAAATTTCAAGAGAGCAGAATTTCTGAGACAGGAAGGAGAAAAAAGTGCTGACTCCGGTTGCTGGAACCGGCCTTGGCTAAATCCAGTGAAGAGATATGAACACTTTCTAATTTGCTTGCCCCCTATTTTAATAATAGCTGTGCATAAGTAATTTATGAACGGCCAGCCAGCACTGGGCATGGGAAAATTAAACTCATTTTATCGTAAAGCAGGTGGATTTCTATTTATCATTAGCATTCATACAATTTTCACAATGTTATTCCTCATACTGATGGAATGTAACCAAATAATGTATGAAGGTTTTTTTTTTTGGCTTGTGCACAAGTGAAAGTCAAAGATAAAAGTGCCAGGCGCTTGCAATTTTCTGCCACCCCAACCTAATTCTCCAAGCTTCTTATTACAGCACAGATTCATTTGCTCTGAGTTAAAGCGACATCAGGATTCACATCTGATGAAATGCAGGACGTCCTTTGTATCATTAGACGCACACCGCCTCCAAAAGACGTGCAAATTTGAACCTCGACCAGCAGAAACATTCCTATTACATTATGCATTATCGCATCTGTGTCAACATTAAAACTGTGCCATCTAAAAACTTGTTTTTATATCAAATGTGCATGTTTCCGTCTGTTGTGGCTATGTGGGAACATGTGTGGGACGGGGAAAAGCGCTAATTCGGAATATATATGAACCTGGGACATAAGCAGATTATGGGCATTTAGAATGGTTTGTTATCATAATATTCTGTGCAGCATATTGCAAACTTGTGTTGGCCAGTTTGAAACATGCCGTTGAAGATCATAGTTAATTCTGCTGATTTATGGTAATTCTGTGGCGCTATCACATGTGGCATCAGAAACACTAACAAGCTTAGCGTAAGCTTCTGCTGAAACCTTATGAGGTTTGAATTCCTGGAACGACTGCGGACGGTGGAGCAAAAATCTCACTTCAGCAGAAACGGGCCGATTCCGGCTCTAAAAATTAGTGCTACTGCATATATTTTTGCAAGGGAAGGTAGTCTGGGCCTTGCTGGAAAATGCCATGTTTATACATTTGGGGAAAGTCAACTCTTTTCCAATTTTGCATGAGTTTGTACATCTTTATTTTATAAAAAAAATAGCAGACTTATCAGTTAAATCAATGTAGATTATCTTGATCAATATTTAGGGATTAGTAAGTAATATTTCTCATATATTCTCATTTATGTTATTTCAATAAACACTTAAAGGGATAGTGCACCCAATAATGAAAATGCTGTCATTAATTACTCACTCTCATGTCGTTCCAAACACATAAGACCTTCGTTCATCTTCGGAACACAAATTAAATGCGTCATAAAAAAAATGTGTCATGGTACTGTCGTGAACGTGCGTCGAAGACTGACAGGGAAAATAAGAAATTGTTGCATAAAGTCATTATTTTTGTTTTCTTTGCACACAAAAAGTATGAAGCTCGTAGCTTCATAACATTACTGTTGAACCACTGATGTCACATGGATTATTTTAACGATGTCCTTGCTACGTTTCTGGACCTTGATCGTGGTAGTACCCTTGCTGTCTATCGAGGTTTCAGAAAGCTCTCGGATTTCATCAAAAATATCTTAATTTGTGTTCCGAAGATGAACAAAGGTCTCACGGGTTTGGAACAACATGAGGGTGAGTAATTAATGACAGCATTTTCATTTTTGGGTAAACTATCCCTTTAAGTAACCACATCACATGGTCTGTGTTATTGACAAGAAAGATACCTCAAATCACGAGGCATTATTACTTTTCTAAGAAATTGCCTGTTGGACAATACAACAACAACAACAACATCATAATATTTATTGAAGGAGCAACCTGAACCATATCTAAAGACCATAATATCACAGAAACTTGAGAATAGGCTCTTTTTGACCTAGGTTAGTAAACCACTGCCTAGCAACCACTCGAAAACCCTAGCAACCACATAGCAATGTGTTAAATCCACCCAGAATGCCTTCCTAGCAACCACTCTGAACAACCAACACTTTCCAACCACCCTGAACACCTTAACAACTTATAAACACACTAGCAACCATACAGAACACCTTAGTAACAACTCAGCAACGCTTGAGCACAGCAAAGGCCTAACAACCACACGGAACACCATAGAAATCACTTAGCAACACCTTAGCAACCACACAGAACACCTTAGTAACCACTTAGCAACACTTGAGCATAGCAAAGGCCAAGTAAACTCCCTGAACACCTTAAAAACTTAGCAACATCTTAGCAGCCACACAGAACACCTTAGAAACCACTCAACAACGCTTGAGCATAACAAAGGCCTAGCACCAACCCTGAACACCATAACAACCGCTTAGTAACACCCTAGCAACCATACTGAACACCTTAGTAACCACTCAGCAACGCTTGAGCATAGCAAAGGCCTAGCAACCACCCGGAACACCATAGAAATCACTTACCAACACCTTAGCAACCACACAGAACACCTTAGTAACCACTCAGCAACATTTGAGCATAGCAAAGGCCTAGCAAACACCCTGACCACCTTAAGAACTTAGCAACACCTTAGAAATCAAGCAGTACACCTTAGTAACCACTCAGCAATGTTTGAGCATAGCAAAGGCCTAGCAACCACCCTGAAAACCATAACTTAGCAACACCCTAGAAACCACACAGAACACCTGAGTAACCGCTCAGCAATGCTTGAGCACAGCAAAGGCCTAGCAACCACCCTGAACACTTAAGAACTTAGCAACACCTTAACAATCAAGAAGTACACCTTAGTAACCACTTAGCAACACTTGAGCACAGCAAAGGCCTAGCAACCATCCTGAACACCTTAACAACTTAGAAACACCCTAGCAACCATACAGAACACCTTAGTAACCACTCAGCAACACTTGAACATAGCAAATGCCTAGCAACCACCCTGAACACCATAACAACCACTTAGCAACACCCTATCAACCACACAGAACACAATAGAAATCACTTACCAACACCCTAGCAACCACACAGAACACCTTAGTAACCACTCAGCAACACTTGAGCATAGCAAAGGTCTAGCAATCACCCTGAACACAATAACAACTTAGAAACACCCTAACAACCCCACATAACACCTTAGTAACCACTCAGCAACACTTAAGCATAGCAAAGGCCTAGCAACCACCTGGAACACCATAACAATCATTTAGCAACACCCTAGCGACCACACAGAACACCTTAATAACTTAGAAACACCCTAGCAACCACACAGAACACCTTAGTAACCACTTAGCAACGCTTGAGCATAGCAAAGGCCTAACAACCACCCTGAACACCATAACAACGGTCTACTAATGCCCTAGCAACCACCCACGACAACTTATCAACTTACATCAGTGCCCTAGCAACCACCTGGAACACCGTAACAAGCACTTTTCATAATTAAACACAAACTTGCAGACTGATGATAAAGAGTCTCCATAAAGACGGGACTCAGAAATCGGGCTCTTTAGACACGCGGCAGCATTCGGTCACGCAGTCCAGCTGGAAACATCATTTCACGACCTCTAAACCTTTCCCCCTCATCTCCCGCGTGTGATAATTCAACACGGGACGGAACAGTCACTTGTAGCAGGTTGCTTGGAAATGTCATTATTATAAACTCTCAGTATTATCGAAATTATACATTTGGAGCGCGGCTCGGACAAAAACGGGGGAAAGATGAGGACAGTCTCATCTCATTAAAAGAGATGAAATAGTGGAATTAGCTTCAATCTAATTACAAGCCACACTATCTAATGTAAAAACATGCCTGTTTTTTTTTTACTCTTATTCATTTGGACTAGTAATTAGTTTTGGCCTATAAAATGCCACCCTTTAATCATCCAAAGGCAGATGTGATTTGCAGTGCAATTTAATCTTGCTTTAATGAAGAACTAATGGATGCATTGCAAATTACTTTTTTTCCTATACAGGAGGGAAAAAATCTATTTCCTGCTTTTGAAAAGATCAAGAGTATCTTTGATAATAGCTGGAGAGGGCCGGAGAGCTCCACTGCATCGAGCCAACAAGCTCTTTTACTCGAATAGAAAGGAGGCCACAATTAGCAACAAAGCAGCGAAAATGCATCCGTACAGCAGAATCGCTCGCCGCGGCTCAACCCCTCGGCTCCCGGAGCCTTGTTAGCGGCAGGGCTAAAGTGTCACGGAGGAACAATGGGCCGTGATAAATTACCCTTCCCCAAAAAAAAAGATGTACGGCTAATTTTCAATTATAGCTAAAAATGCATCGCAGATTGAAGAGAAATTGGACATGCGAATAGATACGCTCGCTCCCGTGTCAGCCTCTTCAGGTTTGTCTGATTATGAGAAAATAATTACCATTTCTCATTCAGGAAGATTTGAGAAGAGTTACGTGCGGTCTAGCTCAAAACACTGATGTTTACAAACTGCACGGCACCATACCGGAGTGTTACGGGATGGAAATGTGAGAAATTGAGTTTATTTAATAATGATAGGACAGTCTTTATTTGCATTAAACAACTACTCTTCCTGACAGAAATATCGTGGCGTATTTGGGCAGATGAACTCTTGTAGTGCACTTAATAGTATTAAATGTGCACTTGTAGTGTACTTCACATCTTAAAAGTGTTGAAGAGTTCAGATGCAAAAGCCTCCAAGTGCTGTCTGAGATTTTCTTCTAAAATGAGCATTTTTATCAGGCTCCTATATTTATGTTCAGTTATTTCACGTTATTTGCATAGAAAAGGACCTATACATTGGCATTAGAGCAAAATTGCTTAGCCTAAACAGAGGAGCCTGATAAAAATGCTCATTTTAGATGAAGATTTCAGATGCATCTGAACTCCTATACTTGCAGATAATTTTAAAATAAAAGGCCACTTAAGTGACCACTTAAGTTACTTTAAAGAGCAGTTAAATGATTAGATTTTAATAATCTGTTGCCGTGCTTTAAAGTGCACTTATTTTCATGTGTTGACTAACATATAAAGCATATGTAAAATACTTATGCTTCGAAGTATATACTTATATTTATCATTTTAAATGTAGTGTTATATTACATTTAAAGTGATGTACTAAATTGCAGCTTCATCATTCCAACATATATTTAAATGCATGATATATTAGCTAGATTCAGCTGTACACTTTATAACCATATTTCAAAGACAATTGAAATAATTGTGAAATTCATATCAAGTCCTACTTATATGAGTCAAAAATAACTCTACATTTGCATTTAACATGAATTTGAGCTTTATATAAAAAAGCTCAAATTCATGTTAAATTCAAATTAAACTCTCTCTCTCTGTCTCTCTCTCTCTAATTTGTGTGGTAACACTTTACAATAGGTCTCATTTGTTAATGTGTTAATTAACCTAAACTAACAATGAGCCATATATCTTTTACAGCGTTTATTAACCTTTCCCTGTTGAAAAAAACAGGTATGTTTTGACGCTGGGATGCTGGTTTAAGCTGGTCCTTTGCTGGTTTATGCTGGTCCTTCTTTTTCAACAGGGTTGTTGACATTAGTTAATACAAATGTTAATGTTCATGTTAGTTCACAGTGCAATAGTAATATTTACACATACAACTTTTGCTCTTAAAATAATGTAGTAGATGCTGAAATTAACATGATCTAAGATTATAAATGTTTGTTCATTCTCAGTTCATGTTACCTAAAGTAGTTATCTAACGTTAACAACTTGCTAAGTGTTAGCATTTCTGCCAAGTGTACTTCTTTTGAGACCATTAGATAAACTAATACATAGCAAATGAATGATTTTTGTTAGCATCCGAGACAGTCAGCATTCTGACTGAAATATTAAAGATGGATTTCATCATATAAACGCATTAAAAGCATTGAAACTAAGGAAGGGGCTTCTCGGAGTATCTCGGTGTGTACGCGTGTTTCCTAAAAATGAGAGAAGACGAAATCCTAATAGAAGTTGGGCTTAACTCCAGAAACAGCCCGCCTGTATATCTGATTACTGGGGGCCAGTAATTTCTTTTTTAAATAAGGGGAAAAATTGGATAGAATGAATGAAATTTCCCCGTCGTAGTGCAATGAGGGTACCACGGGAGATTATGTATTTTTATAATCATTCATCAGCGGTGAGAGTGCTCGGGCTTAGCATAATGGAATTCGTAAACTGGTTTAAGTCTGAACACGGGCTATACTATCAGTCAGACCATAAACGCTTATATGGCGGGGCACTGGTGAAGCCCGTCAGACGCTGTAGGTTATTTTTCCAGCAGATTTTACACATGTGGGGTGAGAGTGATTGCGGGAAACCCTGCCCCAAATATTTATTCCCAGAAAAACATGAGGCGCTCATGATGAATTACATTTGCTGAAGAAATTAGCCTGAGCTTTGGACATGTTAATGCATGTAAATGCTTAATACATATCACATATCTATAGTGGAGGAGTGTTCTGTAAATAAAATAGCTTTTGTAGATAACTTTAGTTTAATGTCACTTTGCTTATTCAAGTGTTTGGACAGACTACATTTTAGTCATTTTTATTAATAATGTAGTATGTTAACATGCTAGAATGTGTATTTTTTATATTTATAGTAATTATTCAAATAGAATTTCTTAATAATTATATAGTATATAATCAAACATTAATATAAATATAGGCACACTACATATATTATTATACAACTAATATATCATTATATTAAAAATTAATTGTTTTACTTGAAAAAAAAAAAAAAGTAAAATAAGTTCTCTTTTTAAATCAAATATTAGTGGCTGAAATCAGTGTATTGGAACATCTAAATAAAACTATTGGTATTTCACCACTAGATGTCAGTATCAGATTTGGCCCATTTTTCCAACTTCTTGCTCTTGATTTGTGATCTCATTCTGTTAGTAAAAGTGCCTAAGACAGCTATTATATTTCATTTATTTATTTTTTCATAGCATGGTATTGTCCCAGCCACAATTTAAAATACACAAATTAAAGAAATAATGTGATAATATAATATAAATGTGTCATATTTAGAAAAAACAATATTTGGTTGAATTATTCTACTGTTATATTCATTATTATATAATTTCATCATGAAAATGGTTTGTAGAATATATATATATATATATATATATATATATATATATAGTCTTTATGTGAATATTTACTGTATGTAAATATGTGGAATAATAGAGGGTTAATTCATTAGTATGTAAGTGTAAAATTCACATTTGTCAGTCAAAGTAAAGTAGCCCATGCAAAAAATAATTCGCTAATAGTATTAACTGATATTAAATGTACCAATTATCAAAGGAACAAGTGAATGACATGAATAATGGTGCAGCTGATTATACAGTAGCCATGGCAACATGGATGATTGACGGGTGCTGGAGTCTATGGTAGGATATCCAGATTATCTCTGCAACTGTTTAAGTGAGCGAATGAAACATGCTGGCCTGCCTCTGCCACAATAACACATCATTTATATGTAATGTCCAGAGTGATGCATGTTTTCCAGTTTGCATTGCAGTTGCTGGATTTATAATTATGGGTGCTTGATAAGGAAAACAACTCTATTACTATTGCAGATAGTCGAGGTTAGTGATCTGAACAAATGCCTGACCGTAAGTATTAAACTTCAGCTCATCTCTGGACATGAATGCAACCTCATAACAATGGACTAAAACACTGAGAACATTTTGGCAACTGTTTAGCAACCACCCAGCACACCATTGGAAACACTAAACAATGCATTAAAACACAAGAACACCTTGGCAACTTCTTAGCAATTGTTTAATTGTTATACTGTTAATACTTTGTTTTTCTTTTTATGCATGTGCCACATATACACTTTGCAGTATATGTTTAAAGAAATGTGAGCGTTAATTTAACTAAACTTTAAATGTAATTAATTTTACAAGTGTTATCAGATATTTTCTAGTCACTGATTAACACGTTTTAAAATTTTAGATTTAAACTGTATTTTAAATTAACTTGACTTAAATTTAACTTAAATTTTAACTTTAACTTGCTAGTATCTGCTAAATATTACAAATATGAACTGTTTTCTTATGTTCAATGAAAATTACTAACTTAATATGCCTTTCACAACGACCATAATGTTTAAGCCATTTAAAAAAAATAAAAATAATAATAATCAAATAAATTTATATCCAAAACACAGGCTAAAGTTTAAGTGTATTTTGTTCGGATTACCCATAACTCTGTTACATTGATTCAGATTTGCGATTCACGAAAACAAATCAAATGAATCATTTAGGCAGTTTGAACCAATTTCAAAATGTAGTGAAAGTAAGTCAACAGAACCATTTATACTTGAGTTAAGTAAAAAAAAAAAAAAAAGTACTGTTCAAATACGTTTGTTTATACTTATTTACTATACATCATCTCAGGCTGAAGTACTGTATGAAGGAGTTCCTCAGGGTTCACTGCTGAGCCCTGTACAGTTCTAGAACTTTACCCAGCATCCTCTTCGCGCTCAACATGGAGGAACTGACGGTGGAGGTCCGTGGCTCCAATGGAGCTTATTATAAGGTAAATACACGATTTTACTCCATTCTCTTTTACTATACACACGCATGTGTCTCTTAAGACAGCGAGGGTGATAAAACCTTCAATAAAATATAGAAAAACGAGCCATATCATGTACTTTTGACGCGTTTAAATAGTGCTCGACTCTGTGGCTGTTAGCCGTTAGCCGGTTAGCAGCTGCGTGAGGATGATATTTAAATAAGAAAACATTACTTCATTCAGTGCTAACGTTTATTTAACCTCGACTAGAAATACAAAAGTGGTTTGCATTAGGAGAAAACGAATTTCAAGGTCAGAATAACTTACTTTTGGTTTCAGTTTGTTTATCTGCTAGCGTTATGTTGTAATGGTTATTATTCTGTCAGGCGTTCGGTTATGTCGTTTTTCAACGATTTATTTGAACAGAACCACAATGAATGTTTAGATAAAAGCTAATAATACTTCAATACTAAAATAAACACCAGTAATTGGGCATTGTTGCTCATTACAAACATGCTATCGGTCATATTCGTTGGTTTTACTATCGTTACAGTGAAGCTCATAATAACCTATTTACTATTCAGAACCATTTATAATTAAAACAAGCTGTTTAGTTGAGCAAGTGAGACTGATATGTGGTTTCAGTTGAGCTAAAAAGACGCCAGGAAGCTCATATTCATAATTTAAGGTGTGGTCAGAAATGATCAGATCATGTGCATGTGTTGTATTCCCAGACCAGATTTTGATTCACTCAAGAAATTTCCAAGTAATGTGTCTGTAGTTTGGTATTGTGTAGTACTTACTCTATACATCATGCATGAATATATAGCTTTCTACACAGAGTAGGCTATATATTAATAAACACAAGTGCCAGTTGGAAAGTCTAATTGAAGTTATTATTCCATCTCAGGCTTATGTCAATGCAGGTCAGCTGTTCGCTTTCCATCTGCAGCTGTCATTCAGCGCAGCAGATATTTTAACGCCGGTCTATTTTGAGATGAGGTTTAGGAGATACCAACTTCCATTTTGGAGTCAGATGCCATTGAGAGGCAGTGCTGACGGCCTAATATTGAAATATCAGTTTATTTTTATATAATAACTAATTGATTTAATATTTGATTGAGCACACTGAACAAAATAATACCCCTTTTTGAAACATTTCATATATTTCACACTTCATATAAACGAGCTTTCTGACATTCGTCAGCTGTTCGTTAGACTGAAAGGATTTGTTGAAAAAGCTGGCTCATAATTGTCAAACTATATGTTTGTTCTCGTGTGCATTCGGCTGGGAAAACAATTATTTAGTGACGGACAAGACTACAGTGTTAGTATTTTATATAACATTTTTTAAAAGTGTTTTATAATACATTATCCCCCGGTTTCACAGACCAGGCTTAAGCCTAGTCCCAGACTAAAATGTAAGTCTGAGCTGTTTCAACTGAAAGAAACTTGCACTGACTGATCTTAAAACATATCAGTGCCATTGTTTTGTCTCAAGATGCACTCCAGTAATGTTTTTTCTAAAGCACTTTTTGTAAAAATATAAAAACTATGGCCTAATCCTGGCTTAGTCTGAGCACTATCTGTGAAACCAGGCCTACAATTTTTAAAAAGTTTATTCTGTGGTGCTTAATCTTTTTAATCTCGTAACTTTGGGATAAGTGTTATTTTAGTATTATTTAAATATTATCAGTGTTTTCATTGATATTTTGAATTAGCTTTCAGTATACTTTATATTACTTTTTTAAGCTTAATTTCAGTTAATTTTCATTTAATTTTGAACTAGACTTAATTCAAATTTTTGTTCAGTTTTGTGTCTAATAATTACATTTAATTTTAGCTTTATTTCAATTAACAAAAATGTTTAGCTAACACTGTTTTCACAGAAAATTTAGTATTTAGAGTAAATTTTGAAAATTTAGCATTAGTGGATTCTCACTCACACTTGAAGACGCTTTTATTAATGCATTTATTTATTATTTTTATGAGTAATATTTATACTTTATTTGATTTCAGCTTTATTTAAATTCACGATAATCGTAATAGTTTCAGTTAACGATAGTAACCCCGCTTCACGCAGCAAATTCGCAACTTGTATAATAATGATAGCATTGGTGGATTCAGTTTTTAACAAAACTTCCTTTTTTAACAAATCATTCTATCGGTTGACGTACTTGTTTACATTTATTTTGATAACTAATACTACATCTCATTATTCCAGGGCTTTGTCAAAGACGTTCACGACGACTCGCTCTCCGTTTCGTTCGAAAATAAGTGAGTAGAAGCTAATAGTTTCCAATCATGACATTAATGCTTTTGAAATGAGCTTTGGTGGATGAGCGTCATTATATGAAAATGATTTTCTCAGCTGGCAACCTGAAAGACAAGTTCCCTTCAGCGATGTGCGGTCACCACCTCCTGCTGACGGCAAAAAGGAGATCACCGAAGGAGAAGAAGTGGAGGTGAAGTGAAATACACGTTTATATTATTAGTATTGTGCAGCCTTTCCTAGCTAGAAGCTTTTAAAAACTCTTTTATGAAGTGAACTCACTTAAAGAGTTGTTTAGTATAATTTTGCCAGAAAAAGTCGTAGAATTTATATCATACGTTAATGTAAAAAATCTTGTTTTTTTGCTGGTTTTTATTGTATTTGTTATACTTGTATTTTTAAAATTGTTTTTGCCACGAAAATAGCCTAAGATGCTGACGTGGCATTAAATAAAAATATGCTACTACTACTACTAGAAGCTCTTAACGCGTGTTGTTCTGTGTTCAGATTTTCTCCCGAGCGAACGAGCAGGAGCCCTGCGGCTGGTGGCTGGCTAAAGTGCGCATGATGAAAGGAGACGTGAGTGTGACGCGCCCAAACTTTCTGTTTCTCCAGAAGAGCTCGGAGTTCACTTTCACTTTTGTTTCCTGCAGTTCTATGTTATCGAGTACGCCGCCTGTGACGCAACCTACAACGAGATCGTGACGTTCGAGCGTCTCCGCCCCGTCAACCGCAATGAAGCTGTGACGAAGAACACGTTCTTTAAGTGCAGCGTTCCTGTGCCAGAGGATCTCAGAGCAGCGTGAGTACAGGCCTCAAACATCACTGTTATTAATATAAGTAAGAATTTAGACAGTCACAACTAAATCATACTTCATGAGGTGCATCCTGGGATGTTAATATTTACTATTTATATATAATATATTTTATATTATATAAAATATTTATATAATATCTAAACAAAAACTCAGTTCTTGTCATGAAGATAGCCTTAGATGCTGACATGGCAATACAAATAAATAACTGCTACTACTATTAATATCTAAACAGAATAGAAGCTGGCACTTGTATTTGGTGTTTTTAGTTTTTTCATCTCATAGGTTTTGGATTATTGTTTTATTATTGTTATTTAAATTCTATTATAGTTTTTATTGATGTTTTGGATTAGCTGCTATTTTGGTTTCATTTGTTTTTCGTTTAGTTTTAGTTTTTATTTATGTGCCATTGTTTTCCAGTTTTCTTTAAAAAAGGTAATACAGTATATTAAAAATAAATACAAATATAAAAGTAATATAAAATATTTTATATAAAAATAAAATATTAAAACCTAATATAAATATTTAAAAACGAAATTATTTGAATTTGGAAATACACTTGTGAATGTTTGAATTAGCTTTTCTTTTTATATTTTCTCATAATGTAGTTTCTATTTAGGTGAAATTTATTTGTACTTAAGTTTTAGTTTTTTGTTGTTGTTTGTTTCCAGTTATTTTCAAGTCTTCCTAAAAAGAAAGTTTATATATATATATAATTTTTTGTTGAATTAAAATTGAATAAAAAAGTTAATAAAATATAAAAAAAACTTTCATATCAAAAACATAAAAAATTGTACTGACCCCAAACCCTAATATTTATATATAAATATTACATTAATATATGAAAGAAAAAAAAATATATATATATTAGTATGTCTTTTTTTATTTTTATTAACTTTTCCATATTTTATATATAAAAACACACACACATGTACTGTATAATTTACTCACAATTTCACATACTGCTACTACTATTAATATCTAAACAGAATAGAAGCTGGCACTTGTATTTGGTGTTTTTAGTTTTTTCATCTCATAGGTTTTGGATTATTGTTTTATTATTGTTATTTAAATTCTATTATAGTTTTTATTGATGTTTTGGATTAGCTGCTATTTTGGTTTCATTTGTTTTTCGTTTAGTTTTAGTTTTTATTTATGTGCCATTGTTTTCCAGTTTTCTTTAAAAAAGGTAATACAGTATATTAAAAATAAATACAAATATAAAAGTAATATAAAATATTTTATATAAAAATAAAATATTAAAACCTAATATAAATATTTAAAAACGAAATTATTTGAATTTGGAAATACACTTGTGAATGTTTGAATTAGCTTTTCTTTTTATATTTTCTCATAATGTAGTTTCTATTTAGGTGAAATTTATTTGTACTTAAGTTTTAGTTTTTTGTTGTTGTTTGTTTCCAGTTATTTTCAAGTCTTCCTAAAAAGAAAGTTTATATATATATATAATTTTTTGTTGAATTAAAATTGAATAAAAAAGTTAATAAAATATAAAAAAAACTTTCATATCAAAAACATAAAAAATTGTACTGACCCCAAACCCTAATATTTATATATAAATATTACATTAATATATGAAAGAAAAAAAAATATATATATATAAGAAAAAAAAAAAAATATATATATATTAGTATGTCTTTTTTTATTTTTATTAACTTTTCCATATTTTATATATAAAAACACACACACATGTACTGTATAATTTACTCACAATTTCACATATTTAATACGAATTTGATCATAAATTTATTAGATCATAAAAAAAAAAATCTTTTTCTTTGAAGCATTTTTCTTATTATAATATTTTGTAAAGTTTTTGTAAGATTTTCTACTTGTGTCCATTAAAAAATGGCTGTTAGAGCCATAGCCTTGTGGGTGAGGTCATTTCCTGATCTTCTCTCATTGCTTCCTGAGAGAAAACCATGAACACATTTCTTCTTTGCCCATGTTAGATGTGAGAACGAACAAGCCCACAAGGATTTCAAAAAGGCGGTCGGAGCCATTCGGATTGTTTACAGCCCGGAGCAAAGTGAACTGACTGTATTGGTGAGTCCCAGTTAACCTCTGCACTTCTGTTAGTAGGTTTAAACATGACAAAATCTTGATCCACATAATGTTCCCCAACACCACCAGTCCATGAACGAATCCACCGTCAAGCGCGTCTTCCTGCTGAGTGACATGCATTTACGCAGCATCCGCACCAAACTCCTGCTCATGTCCCGGAACGAGGAGGCCACCAAACATCTGGAGGTAAGTAGGGCTGCCCCCTAATAGTCGACTAATCGTTAGTCGACCAGAAGAAGCTTGGTCGGCCAAAATTTTATTAGTCGCTTAGTCGCAGAAAAAAACAAAACAATCCACAGACGAGGTCACGCAGTCCGTGACAGACAGATCATTAACGGCTAGTTTATGGTAATACAGTACATCGGGCAGGACATCCGAACGCTCGCCTATCATTCATCAACCTCAAATATGGCTTGTTATGTGAAATATGTAAGTATTAGCAACTTTACATGGCCGCTCAATCTAATGTTAACCTAGAGAAATGTGCGCTGTTCAAGTGTGGAAGCTAAACAGCGCACACTGCAGGACAGATGGAGGCGCCGGTGCGCTCACTTGCTCTTAAAATAATCCCTCATTTTTGGTCATACAGATAAATGTAATGCATCTTTCGAATCTGTAAAGACTCTACGTTTATTTATGTGTGTATTTGTGTGAGCACAATACCGCGCTTTTGTAAAATAATGAAAGCAAACAGGATGCGCTTTCTGCCGTCTCGGTCTCTGTGAACTTGAGCGCGAAACTCCGTGTATACTTGCCTTACAGACATTAAAAATATATCTATAGAGAGTGAAATGTCTACTTTCAAATAAACCAATTCAAATGGAAAACAAATTCGCAGATTATGTAATCCGTATGAAACATGAATAAAGGCGCATCACTACTGCAGAGATGTCGAGTCAGTGTCGCCGACTTCATCTCTGAATCTGAAAACAAAGAAAGCACTAGTTTATTAAATTATTAAAATGTTAATGCAGTCTCCTTACTGTTTTTCACTGACACATTCATAATCATTACTTCTGCCGGTGCGCTGTGGCAAGCTTTATGCGTGTGCTTGAGTGCTTATTAGGCTATGTAGGCAATTAAAGGCTCATTATAATGATTTAAATGGTTTATTAATAAACGTGCGATTAGTCGACTAATGCGTCAAATGAACGACTACTGGTCGACCAGAAAAATCCTTAGTAGAGGAGAGCCCTAGAGGTAAGTCAGCTCTCTCCGTCCGGTTTTCTTTAGTATTAACGTAGGAAGTGTACAACTCAGAGAGTATTAACCCAGGGTTGAAATGTGAAAATCTCTGTGTTTGTAGAGTACGAAGCAGTTGGCCTCGGCGTTTCAGGACGAGTTCACTGTGAGAGAGGACCTCATGGGTCTCGCCATCGGGAGCCACGGCAGTAACATTCAGCAAGCCAGAAAGGTGCCGGGAGTGACCGCCATCGAGCTGGACGAGGAGACGGGAACCTTCCGGGTTTACGGAGAGGTGCGTCAGCTTTCTGTGCACACTGTTGTTACATTATACAGCTCCTCTGTAATGGATACAGTTTATTCTTCAATGTTACTTTGCAGACTGTGGAGGCCGTACAGAAAGCGAAGAATTATCTAGAGTTTCTGGAAGATTCGGTGCAGATTCCTCGCAATCTTGTTGGTATGTATTTTTTCATTTAGAAACTGTTTGTATAAAGTCAAATGTAAAAGATTTCGCTTATTTTAGCATTATTTACTTTGAATTAGCTTTATTTTATATTTCAGTTTTCATTTTAATTTGAGTTTACATTTTTTTTTTTTAGCAAATTTTTTTTATTTCAAGTTTAGTCATTTTAATATTTTAACAAACCTATTTCAGTTAGTTGCCAAGGCAAAATTTCTACTTTATTATTATTATTTTTTTATTAGTAAAGTTTTTCATATGATATTTATTTACTTCATTTCTATATATTTTTTTGTTTAACAGTAACATCATTTTAGTGCTACAGGAAATTGTTCGCAACAGGAGAAATGAATCATACTTCCCAAAACTATTTATATATTTTTTTTATATTATTAGTTTTTTATATATTTATATTTTGTTTTATTGTAGCTTTATTTTTATGACCTTTTTTTTTTTGTTTTATTTAACAGTGAAAACACTTTAGTGCAACAGGATAAAAAATAACTAAAACTTGACAACTATTTATTATTATTATTATTATTCAAATATTATTGTTTTTGATTTTGTTTTTTTAGGCATTCATTTATTTTTATTTTATTCATTTTAATATTTCAACAAACTTATTTCAGTTAGTTGCCAAAGCTAAATTCTAATTTAAGTCTATTTTAAAGTTAAAATTTCTAAAATAAGTTTAATTTAATTTCTAATTTAAATTGTCTAAATTAATTTAATTTGCAACAGGAGTTCATTCGCAAAACTTATAATATGAGGTGGGAAAGTGATCATTTTGTAAGAGACTGTAAATATTTACACAAAAGCATTAAAATATTTTTTTGATTACGTTTTTAATGTCCTGTTGACTTTACCTGCCAAACTGATGTTAACAGATCATTTGTCACATTTTCTGTTTGTAGGGAAGGTTATCGGAAAAAATGGCAAGGTTATCCAGGAGATAGTGGATAAAGCTGGTGTGGTGAGAGTGCGCATCGAAGGCGACAATGACAACAAACTCCCCCGACAGGAAGTAAGACACCTGAAA
>NW_015636560.1:45164-49719 GCF_001515625.1 Sinocyclocheilus rhinocerous
AACTCAAGCGCTTGTTTGTGTTGCGCAGGAGGTGGAACAGCTGCGACTGGAGCGGCTGCAGATTGACGAGCAGCTGCGTCAGATCGGGATGGGCTACAGGCCCGTCCCAAACCGACCCGCCGATAAGGACAAGGGCTACACCACTGAAGAGAGCACATCCAACACCCATATCAACCGCTTCTACACCAGCAGGGGCCGCGGCCGCCGGGGGCCCGGGTACACGTCCGGCTACGGTAGGGCTTCTGGTTTCAAATCTGTCGCTTTGTGTGAACCTCTGAGAATAAGAGCTCTGAGTGCCATTTAAAAATAAATAAATAAAAAAAAAACTGGGAACATTCAGGGCATTCGAGCAAAAATGCAAACGCAGACGGTAATGCAAGATTTGCAATTGCGTAAAGGTTATGTCACAATTTATGCGTCCAGTGCAGTTGAAAATACAATTTGCAATTCCTTTTGAAAATTGCCCTGACTATTCTTCCATATTATGACATATCCGTTTATGACATATCAGCCAATCAGGAAAAAGCATTTTGCCGATAATTAAAAAATGTAAAATATCGGCCGATATATCGGTTGACCACTAATGTATATGGCATTGTATATAAAATATTTTTCCTGCACAGGCACTAACTCCGGGCACTCGTACACCTCGGAGACCGACTCTGAGCGCAAGGAAGAGCTGAGCGACTGGTCCATGGCAGGAGAGGAGCCCGAGCGCAACCCCAGATCGCAGAGGGACAGCAGGAGGAGAGCGGGAGAGGGCCGAGGACCCGGGGGCAGAGGCCGCGGCTCAGGAAGAGGGGCATCCAACTCCATTAGCTCGGGTATCCTGGCTCCCTTCAGCCCTTTATCGGGAACACGTTTTATTCACCAGCACAGATTTTAGGGCTTTATGAAATCTGTTTTATTTTGTCCCAAATTCCATGTTATTTTCCTCCTAAGTTTTGCGGTCTCTGTTTATTTTATTCTGGACTCCATTTTAATGGTTTTGTTAAATTCTAACAATCAGAGACCATGTCTAATCGAAACATTTCTTTAAACTATTTAATAATTGACTGATTTAAATGCTATATGAAATTTTAATTTTTTGAGAAATTGAATTGTTTTATTTCTTTAAATTCTGTTTCAAAATTCAATACAAATGTACCGTATTGTCCCGAATATAAGACGATGTTTTTTTCTTGGAAATACATCTGAAAAAACGCGGTCGTCTTATATTCGGGCCAATACGGTATTATCAAAATCAGTGGTAATCAAAAGAATTTGTAAATCTTTTTTTTTTTTTTGCGGCAAGAGGTTTAGTGTTTAAATTAAAACATGAATGAAAAATTGTGTGATATTCCTAAATGTTTAAAAAAATGATTGAGACTGTACTATTTCACTATAGTATTTACTGTACTATAGTAATATACTTCGGTCTTTTATTTCTTCAAGGTAAAAAAGAAAAATATTTTACAGGGTTGTATTGAAGACTTTACAACTGCATTTTTTGGCATCGCAGAAATCATAAGCCCCTAAGATTTATGTTTCATGGAGAAGAAAAAAATATGACTTATGGCCATGATTTAAATATGTAGTCCCTCATTTTAGTTAGTTTATTGTGGATCTAAAAATAGTACAACATAGCCACGATTTACCTTAAAAGAGGGAACAAGTTATGTTGTGGTAACAATTTAACTAAATTGAAGAAACATGTTAATATAAAAAGTTTCTAGAAATTGATAAGTTGAGAGAACGAATTCTTCGTTTGTAGCCACGGTAACCTTTTATTTTTCCACGTGATGAATGGGGCTTTGTAATGCTTGAATATGTCTGTGTATATTGGATGAGTATATAGTCTATTTTATCGTTTCAAAGCAGTATTTTATATTTATGCATTTTTGTAAAATAAAATAGTTTTATCAAAATGAAACATATTTAGTATTTGATAGCATCTGTATTTTAAAATCAAATTTACGAAATTATTAAAAAAAATATAAGTTTTACACAGGCAAGCACTTTCAAAAATGTTTTAAAATCTAGTTGCTCTGTATTTTTATTTTTTTTTGTTCTTGCATGTTGCATTGCCCAGTAAATACTTATTTTAGTTCTTGTCTTTCATGTCAGTCCTGAAAGATCCAGATAGAAACCCATACAGTCTGTTGGACAACACCGAGACGGATCAGACGGCAGACACGGATGCCAGTGACTCCCAGATGAACACCAACCGTCGCAAACGCTCCCGTCGTCGCCGCACAGATGAAGACACCACAGTCATGGACGGCATGAGCGAGTCCGACAACGCCTCCCTCAGCGAGAACGGCCTCGGTGAGCACAAAAGCTGCAGGATACTTACGGTCTAAAATAAAGTCTAGAAACAAATACAGTACACAAATTGTAGCTGTTTGAGGTTTATTTATAATCATCAAATTATAAATAATAGTACAGAAAAAAGTACAAACTGAACAATCTACATAGTGTCAACAGCGAAGAGGTAGAATATTCTGCAGGAACACATTCTCTCCTCATCATAACACAAGTGACTTTCTATTCATCAAAACATTTATTTATAAAAAAAAATTATTTTTACAATGATTGCGCAAAATATTTAACAATATATAGTAGGGCTGGGCGATATGGCAAAAGATTAAAATCTCTCTTTTTTTTTTTTTTCAGAATGTTTGACCGATTCTCAATTTTTTTAACGATTTTTAACTAGTCAACTTGAAAATGTAACTACAACATGATTCAAGTAACTTTTTCTTTATTAACCCTATAGTTAAAGAAAATTCTATTCCAAGTGCAGCACACATGAAGTTGTCAACATGATGTAAATGTTAAACAAATCACTTAAGTATCTTTGCAGAAAAGATGCATGAACTACAACTACATCTTGTAGAAACTTGTCTTACATATTATATGTGCAGAAATAATACGAGGAAAATGCTTTAAACAAATCTAATTCAAATTCAGAATGACTGAAGGTATAACACAAGTAGACTATTATTAACTATAAATGTTCTGTAAAAACAACAGCAGCTTTCAGCCTGTCCCCATGATGCAAACATAAAATATCAGACATACAGTAGTAGTTCTTTAAAGGTTTTTTTTTTATTCGCTTGCACTGCTTTTCCATGTAAACATGGATGTGTTTGACTGTTGAGCTCACATCTCTTGCAGTGCCTCATGCATGAAACGGCAGTCTAAAACCGCGGCACTCAAGTTAAAAGAAGTTCACTCCCATCTTCTTGCATGTTTTTCCTATTCCACTGCCCGCGTCGCATCTTTGTCAACACAAAAGCACATTCTGTGTGAATGGCGCCTAGCGATATGAGCGCGTCACACGTGAGCGGTTAATCACGTGTGCCAACATGCAGTCAGATCGTTCTTTTCTCTTTACTGTAATATTTCTCATAGAAATATTACCAAACGTTAGAATTAGACACTTTGATAATATTCCAATTCAAAATCGCGATTCCTCGATTTCTAAAAAATAAAATCGTAGCAAAACATTACATTCGAATTAATCGATAAAATCTGAAAAATCGCCCAGCCTTAATATTTAGTTGCAGATTCAAATGTTCATAGATTTTTATTGACTTCTTTTAGTTGGGAATAATAACATTAAGAGAAATTCCACAAACTGCGACCAGCTCGAATGGCTTTTTCCAAAATGGCTGTCAGTATTTAAGGTCAGGCTTTCCACCGGTCTCTTGTAGATGATGCTGAAGCTAAACCACAGCGGCGCAATCGCAGCCGCCGACGCCGTTTCCGGCCTCCTGAGGAGAGGCAACCAGGTACCGGTATGAATTAACACTGGGTTTGTGTTCAAGCAAGTGTTAGTCCAAACTGCATGGCACTGATCGCCTGGAATAACATCAGGACTTCAAACTAAACCCACATGATCAGTCAAACATGCCAGATCACAACAGCCTAAGGCAAATGAAAGTTATTTGTAGAGCCAGACCGATATGGGTTTTTGGGGGCCAATGCCGATACCGATATTAGGGAGTAAAAAAACTACGATATCGGTATATCGGCCGATATTCTTTGTGTATATTATAGTTCAGTACCAGTCTAAAGTTTAGACATACTTCCCATTTGTATGTCCAAACTTTTGACTGGTACTGTATATAGAATACATTATATACATAAACATATTTTATATATATATATATATTTATATTAGACTTGCCGCGATAGACGGTGCTGACGGTGATACCGGTGTTAAGCCGCAACACCGGTTACGTCACTTGCCCACCGCGTAAAAGACGGGGACATTATTAACTTTATAGCATTGAGTCTCATCAACTAGATGATAACGTAGCGTTAAATCACTATTCAACAGATTCAAGCCACCACCGCACTGCCGTCTATTGAACTGCAGAAAGATACTAACTTTTCAATCTCTTGCGTTACTGACTGTACTGACAAACTATGCTGACACCGTGTCCGCGCCGCAACAGGACGCGAGAAAGCGACCATTGAAAATCATTTGAACTTTGTGTCAGCACGTCATAAATAGAACGAGGCATCAGTTTACTGTCGGGATTTGTCGTGTCGCGCCGCATCCAGT
>NW_015636560.1:49868-54931 GCF_001515625.1 Sinocyclocheilus rhinocerous
TACATTGCTGAAATCATACTAAGTATGATAAGCTCATTGTGAAAGTAAAAGACGGGGACATTATTAACTTTATAGCATTGAGTCTCATCAACTAGATGATAACGTAGCGTTAAATCACTATTCAACAGATTCAAGCCACCACCGCACTGCCGTCTATTGAACTGCAGAAAGATACTAACATTTCAGTTTGCTACGTTACTCACTGTACTGACAAACTATGCTGACTTACGAAATGTAATGTGACCGATGTGATAAGCATAAGTGACATGGCAGTATTAAAGGGATAGTTCACCCAAAAATGAAAATTCTGTCTTTAATTACTCACCCTCATGTCGTTCCAAACCTGTAAGACCTTCATTCATCTTCGGAACACAAATTAAGATATTTTTGTTGAAATCCGAGAGCTCTCTGACCCTCCCATAGACAGCAAGGATCCTAACATGATCAAGGCTCAGAAACGTAGCAAGCAGATTGTTAAAATAATCCATGTGCCATCAGTGGTTCAACCGTAATGTTATAAAGCTACGAGAATACTTTTTGTATGCAAAGAAAACAAAAATAACGACTTTATTCAACAATTCGTCTCCTCAGCGTCACCTGTAGTGCCATTTTGGAGAGCATCACATACGAAAACAACCGTACGCGGATACGTTGTTTACGTTCAGTTCAAAGCGTAAACAACGTAAACAGCGTATCTGCATATGGTGCTGCTGTATTCTCGTAGCTTTGTAAAATTACGGTTGAACCACTGATGGCACATGGATTATTTTAATGATCTCCTTGCTACGTTTCTGAGCCTTGATCATGTTAGGATCCTTGCTGTCTATGCAGGGTCAGAGAGCTCTTGGATTTCATCAAAAATATCTTAATTTGTGTTCCGAAGATGAATGAAGGTCTTACAGGTTTGGAACGACATGAGGGTGAGTAATTAATGACAGAATTTTCATTTTTGGGTGAACTATGCCTTTAAGGGATGGGTTTAACGTTTTATTGAACTTTTGAAAAGGGAAACTTATGGGGTCATTGTTTATTAACTTTACAGTAAGTTATGTATTTCACAAACTAGTCAGCAACTTACCGTTAAGACAACGCTCGACTCTTGAGTCGTGAAGACACTGGCGCTGCCTGAACAAGAGACCTCCTTAACTGAAGTGATAGGGTTGGCTTGTGTCACTCAGGGTTGCCAGGTTTTCGCAACAAAATCCACCCAATTGCTACTCAAAACTAGCCCAATCGCATTCTGGGGGTAAAATAAAGTTTTTTTTTTCACAGGGTATATGTTCTGTAAAAAAATGTTGTATCTGTTCATATCGGTGGCATATCTGCGGCATATACGCCGATGCATGTTTATCTGCGATAGGCTCATATCGGCCAATAAAACTGGCAAAATGATCAATAGGGCGGGCTCTAGTTATTTGTTATTTTCAGGTATTGGTTACATTTATTGTTATTTTGGTGAAATAACATCTAAAAGTGATGTTCATCTGGGATGTATGAATTTAAACTTTTTTTACACAATTGCAAATAACATTGTTTTTAATGCAGTAGGTGTTAATTTGCACGGAGTATGTAAATGCATGTAGGTCTGTTACCTCAAAAGTGTCGTTTACCTACAAGATTCTGTTATTTACTCACCGACATGTCGTTCCAAACCCTGAACAGAGAAAGGAGATTGTCCAGCTGCTTTTTTTCCAAACGTCACGGTTTTAAGGTTTTTTTTAGCAGCCAGTTAAGAAAGGCAAGATTTGAGAGCTCCGGCAGAGGAACATTTTCAGTATTTAACACGTGGCCTGTTCCTCACGCATAGATATTTCACCCTCATTTTAGAATAAAAAATGCAATCATTTTAATTATTTTTCTGATGAAATCATTGACATCTCTTGCAGTTACTGTGGCTGACTACATATCACGAGCTGAATCTGAGAGCAGACAGAGAAACCCAAGAGATCTGAGGAAGAACAAAAAGGACATGGTGACTCCATATTTCTTCTTATGTATCTCTGTGATTAGTTTTAAATTAAATATATATATATATATATATATATAAATTCATTAATGTTTATAGTTATTTATTTAGATATTTTACGGACGATAATGGATATTTAATCGTTTCTGCTTATTCGCAGGAGATTGTCAAAGATACACTATTTAACTCATATTTTACAATTCATCATTTTTTTCTATAAGCAGATTTTTGTGCAGTGCATTACCATGTTGTGATCAGGGTTATGATAGTTAACTACACCAACAAAAAATGATGAAAAATTTAATTTTGGTTAAAATTGAGAGAATTGCAAAGACATTTATCATTTTCATTTTGTTAATGTAATGTACTAAAACTAAATTAATAATTAATAAAAACTATATAGACATAAAAAAACTCTAAAATGACAAAAAAAGCGGTCAAAATGGAAAACAAAAGTAAGAACTAATTTAAAATGATTGTATTCAATTAGAAACAAATTGATTTTAAAATAATAGTATCTCAATTATACCAAAGTAACACTGGTTATAATGGCTGAATGAACTTGTAGCATATAGGCTACAAACCATTTGTTTTATTAGTTTTTAACAAAGAGGTTTAGTTTCATAATATCACTTATTTATCAATTATCTACTATAATGTTGCCTAAAATGTTATTATATTTTTTAATATTGGTGTATCTCTAAAGTTATATTGACTGGTTTCCCAACCCTACCCTAACCCTAACTCATTGAAAACCTGTAAATATTTAATAAAAAAAAAAAAAACTTATTCAGTAATCACCACAAACAACTAGGCTAGTCGTGGAAACTCATTGGTCAAGTTGCTGTATTTAGATGAAAGCTGAGTGAAGAGCTTGGGTTTTAATCGCACCTGTTTTCTGTCGTCCGCAGGGTCAAGTGGACTTCATATCGGAGCACAGCCCGGCTGAAGCCGTGAGCAATGGCCCCACCAAAGTGGACGATCAGAGCAAAACGCCACAAGCTACCACCGACAAGACACCCAAAGCTGAGCCAGCCGTCGTCAATGGAGTCTCCTAATCAGTTCAGTTTCTTTCTCCAAACTCATAACCTTTACGATTTTACAATAGTGCTTGTACAAGCTTGCCAAAGATAGACGTACAGACTTCCACATTCTCGATTGCACTTTTCAGTTCCTTCACTATGGAACAGATAATTACAATGGCAAAAAAAAAAAAAAATGTCACACCTGTGTTCCTGATCAGATGTTGTGCCTTCAGAGCGTAGTTTCAACATTATGTTGGCTAGCTATAGAGCAAACAAACAGAAAAAAAACAACAACAGCAACAACTTGTCTGAATACAGAAAGACTCCCAGACATCCTTAGCTGCTTTTTGTTACGTTTTAATATGCAACCACTTCTTCACGAGGGGTTATGGGAAAAAGAGGACGTTTTGCACTGAATAGTCATTTCTTGACCTTTAGAATAATGTTAGTCTGGAAACTGGTCTGCTAACTGTCCATTTTAAATGCTGTATGTACAACACTTCCTGAACGATTGATTGGGTTTCATCCTTTGTCTGTTGGGTTGTTGTAATGGTGGCAACCCAGACTGTTTTGTTAAAGGAGCCTTTTTTTTGGTTTTATTTATTTTAAAGTGTACAGTATTTAAAATTAACGACGCAGTGGTTTTTAACACTAAACTGCCTGAACTGAGCACGCTGATTACAAATTTGGACTACTGAAAGATCAATTTCCAGATGTTCTGTTCTGTAAACTACGTTCGTTAGTCCTTATGTTTTTTTTTTTAAAAGATCATTCTGGTTGTTTGATGTGCAATATGTTTTGTATGCAGGTAGTTCATAAATAAACATTTGATCTTCCAGCCAGCCTTTCAGAGTTGGTGCATCCGTTGTTTTGGTCTTTTCTGTCCAAACAAGGCTCCTGAATATTTCAGCTTTTCTGTGTGGGTGTGGTCATTTTTAACGTTACTTGGTGAATTTTCACGGGCAAATTTGACAGAAAAGACATTTTCAGGAATGTGACCACACGTTTAATTGTAATGCTGACTCTGGGGGGGGGGAACTAAAAAAAGTAGGTGTAGGATTTTCTTTGAAAAAGTTTTAATTTAGAAATTGCTATGACATTTCACAAATAATTACCAAAAAAAAACTGAACATGGCCCCCATTGGAACGGAATTCAGATTAAATGTGATTTTTGCTGTTCACACTGTTATAAAAGGTACTGAATCTGATATGGGGCACATTTAGCTGTGGTGTAAATGGATTCATTTGCATACAACAGGAGATGAGATCTAGCTGACAAGATGGGGTTTAATGATCACGTAAGAATTCAAGTGCATCAGACAGGGCTCTAATCTATTTCTTCATCTGTCCATCAAGTAAATCTTTAGCCTCGTTGATTTTTGCCGCCAGATATGGGGATCCGCCTGCCGAAAAGAAACAAACAACACTGACAGCTCAGAGGAATTCAAATCCTGCCGAGTTTTGTAGCTTTTGCATTTTATGAAACACTGAGTCTCACCTCGGTCAGGATGGTTTAAAATCATCAGTTTTCGGTGTGCCTCTCTGATCTTGTTTTTGTTAGCGGTAGGACTAAAGGAAAGAATGAAATTCACATGGGTCAAACTTTGTACAGTCCCTTCTATTATACTATAATTTGGATTGGATTTATTAACATGTACGTTAATGTGCTTCTGACTCAGAAAGCAGATTAAAGGCCCGTTCACACCAAGGACGATAACTATAAAGTTCCAATAATCCTTCTAGTTAAGAGAATAGTTAAGTCCACTCCACAGCTATAACAATACAGGCCTGTTCACACCAAGAACAAAAACTATAAAGATAACTATTAGTACCCACACCAATGCATGATAACATTATAAGAATGTGCTGCATTTATATCATCTGCCGCTTTAAATGCTCAAGCTCTTTAAATCAGGTGGATTCTGATTGGCTGTCAATGTTTTTATAAACAACTGCAACATGCTCTTATAATAAACAGGTAAAAAATAGCATTTTGTGTGAATGGCCCCTAAGCAGATTTTAGAAAAGATGTGGCATAACAGGGTTGAAACCCCCCCCCCCCCCCCAAATTC
>NW_015636560.1:55093-64078 GCF_001515625.1 Sinocyclocheilus rhinocerous
CCCCCACTCAAATTGCAACATTGTCAGCTGTACATATTCTCTGACTTCAAATTAATGAGCATTACTAATAACAACTACAATGTAATATATTCTAAACTGTTGTGTAGTGGTGGAACTAGGTGGAAATGTAAAAGCTGTAAAGTAAGATTAAGCAGAGTTTTGAAATAAATTAAATGTGAAGAGGGTTGAAAAACACTCAAATTTCTAGTTTTATGTACATTACAAAATTACGTTATTAAAAACTACAATACAATATTCTACATTTTTGTGTAACAGGATAGAACTTAAAGTGAAACTTAACAGTGAAAATGTTTTGGAAATACATAAATGTGGTATCACAGGGATGAATACTCAAATTTCCACCTCATCATCTGATTATAAATCAATGACCTTTATTAAAAACAGCTACTCTGTAAGATATTCTACACTGTTGTGTAACAGGGTGGAACCAAATATGTTGGAAATGTGCATGACGTAAATTAAGAAATAAATCATGAAAAGTGGAATAACAGGGTTGAAGAAACATTTACATTTCTTCTTTGACAGTTATACATATTCCTTAAATACAAATTAATGACTGTTATTGAAAACAACTACACTGTAATAAACACTGTTGTGTAACAGGATGGAGCCTAACATGGTGGAAATGTAAATGATATAAAGTAAGATTAAACAGATTGTAGATAGAAATTATGAAATGTGGAATAACAGGTTTGAAGAAACACTCAAGTGTCTACTTCGACAGTTGGACATATTCCTTGATTTCAAATTAATGACTTATTAAAATCAACTACATCGTAATATACGCTATTGTGTAACAGGATGAAACTTACAATATTCCCTGATTACAATTAAAAACCACCGCACTGTAATATATCTTAAGAGTGTTGTGTAACAGATTGGAACCTAACGTGCTTATTGAAAACAACTACACTGTAATAAACACTGTTGTGTAACAGGATGGAGCCTAACATGGTGGAAATGTAAATGATATATAAAGTAAGATTAAACAGATTGTAGATAGAAATTATGAAATGTGGAATAACAGGTTTGAAGAAACACTCAAGTGTCTACTTCGACAGTTGGACATATTCCTTGATTTCAAATTAATGACTTATTAAAATCAACTACATCGTAATATACGCTATTGTGTAACAGGATGAAACTTACAATATTCCCTGATTACAATTAAAAACCACCGCACTGTAATATATCTTAAGAGTGTTGTGTAACAGATTGGAACCTAACGTGCAAATATAATTGATGTAAAATAAAATTAAGCAGATTTTAGATATAAATTATAAAATGTGGAACAACAGGGTTGAAAAAAAACATCAACCTTAGTAATATATTTTACACTGTGTCTACACTGGATGCAAATGGCGCGGTGCGACAAAATACAATAGAATCCATTATAATCAGTGATGCGCGACAACAAATCCCCGACAGTAAACTAATGCTGCATTCAATTTATGACGTACTGACACAAAGTTCAAATTATTTTTAACAGTCGTTTTGTCATGTCCAGTGTAGACAGACTTTAGCTGTTGCGTCCGGTGTAGACACGGTGTTAAGAGTGTTGTGTAATAGGATGGAACCTAACATGGTGGACATGTAAATGATGTCAAGTAAAATTAAGCAAATTTTACATTTGAATTATGAAATGTAAAATAACGGTTGAAAAAAAACAACAACCACACTGTAATATATTTTAGAGTGTTGTGTAACAGGGTGGATTCTAACTGGAAGCAATGAAGATGGTGTAAAATAAACAGCTGTAGTTCTGTGTAGTGTTGGGTCGTTCTTGAACGATTCGTTCATTTTGAACGAATCTTTAATGTGACTCGGGAAGAACGAGTCGTCTCGGGCAGTGATTCGTTCAGTCGCGAATGCGCAACATCCTATAGGTTCTGTACTGGAATTAGTCAAGTAGTTCACCTGTTTCGAGTCTTCGGGTTTTTCGAGTCGTTCGTTCACCACGTGACAGCCCCATAAGCTTAACCAATGCAGTCTGAGCCGGAAAGAGAATTGATTAGTTCATCTCTCGAGTCTTCGGGTTTGAGACGTTCGTTCATCACGTGACAGCCCCATAAGCTTAACCAATTCAGTCTGAGCCGGAAAGAGACTTAATAATAATAACCAACTCTTTATTACCTTTGTTACAACATTCAGTGTTATGGAAAAGAACCATCATGACAGAAATGCACACATTTAGAAACTGTAAGAAGTAAAAAGCTACAATTTGAGACCAGAAACGCATCACGTAACTGTAAGATGTGTCGGGGGTTAATTGATATCCCTTTAAATTCAGACTAACAGGGTGGACATTTCAGTGAAACAAAGTACATATCAACAGGGTGGAAAACGGAAATAGGGATCTAAAAAAATTGTATACATTATATCTATTTTTATTATATATTAAAACACATGTATCCTCTGATAACACAGTGATTATAATGTATTAAATATGTGTATTATTTTGCGCAAATATAGGCTATATGTAAACTTAAAATGAGCAGTTTCAGAGTATAACAAGATATTTTTCTCATTGACAAATACATCATTCGTGAAAACAGACTACCTGATGCCAAGAATAAGGGAAGCTTCTCTCTTGGCCATCTTTGGTTCAAAACCACCTCTGTAGTATCCGCTACCAAAAGCCTGTCACACATATATCATTTGCGTTTGTTAAAATACAATTGTATGAGTTTATTGAGATAAAATATGGATTATATGATATGAAAAATATAACTTGCAGATGTGGATGCTTCCAGAGCTTGTTTCACTTGTGGCTCCATATGCTTCATAGCTTGCATTGCATAGCGACCTGTAAAAATGGAAACAATTAGAAAACAATCAGGCTTAATTAATCAACGGATGGAAATGTATCATGTTCCTGTGCAGATTTCTCATATTCTGTTGGAATCATACCTGCAAACCCTGCTGCTGCCAGGGTAAGGCCCACGGCCACCATGGTACTAGCCTAAAACACATACAACAAGAATCCTTGATTGGGCAATTTGCATTAATTGAGAGGCAATTTGCATTATTTAATGCAACCACGCATCAGACACGTCAATCACAACACATCCCTTATATACAGACTATTTCTCATCCACAGCATTGATTTCATGTATCATAATCATATCTCACAGTTCTCACAATTTACAGTGGCAGACAATATTAACTCATATCCAGATTGCAAAAGTTTCACTTGAAGCTTCATGTTTTATATTGTGAAGATGACATATAAACATAAACAAAACAGGTTTTGTACGTATGTCAAAATGTATTTATATGTCAAATATCTACAAACACGAATGATTTGTTTAGACAGTCAGTCAGTAACAGCACTGAAAGTCACTATCAGTTAGCAGTGTGCTAATGCTACATCTACTTTGCTTCTAAATGACTTATTAAAAGCGATAAAATCCCGTCAGACTGTGTTAAAGTGAAGGAGGGATTACTTACCATTTCCTCTGCTAAGATCCTGTGTTGCGAGCGTCTATAATCATAACTTCAATCACCACTGACTGCTAATGTCAGACTCATGTGTTGTTATGCTGGCTTCTGAACTTCAGAGAGCGACCTGCCGCAAAACGAGACAGCACGTCGCAACGCCCGAACTGACGTCGTAAATCGTCAGTTGCAAAGTAGGTACAAGTTTTTTAGAGCTTCTTGGTTTGATGCTGTGCAGAAGTGTAAGGTAACCATAGTAACAGTAAAAAGTATGACTATCTGATGGTGTTTATTAATGAAAAGCTGAGTTTGAAAATGGAAACCTATTTGTACATAACATATATACATATATAAAACATATAAACGTAATATAATGTAAGCCTAGACTTTATATATGACCTGAATGAGTGCAATCATTTAAACAGACGAAATCTAAACATATTTCATGGATAGAGCACTATATTATGACTGAGTGCCATATTTCAATTGTCATATTTCACCCAAAATCAATATTAGAGTATATATATATATATATATATAGATAGATAGATAGATAGATATTATATTTTCGTGGCAATTTCTTAGATGCCTAAAATTCCCGTTACTGCGACTGCAAAAATCTCATTTTCAACACTGATGCAAATAGCCAAACTTCTTGTCAAAGGTTATAAACAAATAAACAAACAAATAAATAAAAACACTATTTCTATAATTCAAAAAAGGAAAACATAATTGTAAATTATTTATACATCATGGGCAAGTTTGTTGTACTTACTGTAACTTACACTGATTTGTTTATTTTTAATTGTAGTATAGTAATTTTAGTAATGTAACATAGATATTAATGACTGTATTACAGTGTTGTCCATGATAAAATACGGAGAATAATGGGAATAAAAATACTTTTTAAACTATCATCTCATAATTCAGACTTTATATATCATAATTGTTTAGGTCATAATTGTAACTTTTTGTTATAATTATGACTTTTTCTTACAATTTAGACATTTTATCTCATAATTAGGACTTAGTATGTCATAGTTTTGACTTATGTCATTATTGTATTTGTTGCCATAATTTTGACTTTTTCCATTATTATGAATCAGTATATCATAATTTAGATTTTTTTCTTGCAATCATGACTCATAATTTTGACTTTTAATCTCATAATTATGTAAGAATGTTACAATGTAACAATTATGATTTACCAAACCACAATAATCTTCATTTTCTTTATGTAAAATCTACATAAATCTCATAAGTATGACTTAGTATCTCATCATTTCAGTATTTTATCTAATAATTGTGATTTAGTATATCATCTTTTCCAATTGTTACAAATGTTTTTGTTGTCATCATTTTGAATTTTGCTCATAATTATGGCTTAATGTGTCATAATTGTCACTTTTTATCTCATAATCGTGACTCATAATTTCAACTTTTATGTCTTAATTATGACTTAGTATCTCATAATTTCGATTTAGGTCATAATTTTGACTTTTTGTCATAATAATGACTTAGTATGTCACTATTTTCACTTTTTGTTATCTCATAATCATGACTAATATCTTTCACCTTTTATGTCATAATTATGACTTCACAATTTCGACTGTTTGCCTCATAATTGACTTAAATTATAATATTGACATATGTCATAATTGTTTTTGTTGTCATAATTTCAGTATTTGCCATAATTATGACTTAGTATGTCATAATTTGGACTTTGTGTCCCATAATCATGACTCATAATTTTGACCTTTTATGCTGTAATGATTCACTATCTCATAAATTTGACTTTTTAATCTAATAATTCCAATGTTGATTTATGTCATAATTGTTTTTGTTGTCATAATTTCATTTTTCACCATAATTTTGGCTTAATATGTCTTCGTTTTGACTTTGTATTTCAATTATGACTCATAATTTTGGCCTTTTATGCCATATCTATGACTTAGTATCTCATAATTTGTACTTTTTAATCTCAAAATTCCGATTTAGATTTTTGTCATAATTACTTTTGTTGTCATAATTTCATCTTTTTGCCACTATTATGACATAGTAATTTATAATTTTGATTATCTAATCTCATAATTGCAACTTTGATTTGTCACAATTGTTTTGTTGTCATAATTTCAGCTTTTTGCCATAATTATGGCCTAGTATGTCATAATTTTGACTTTGTATCTCACAATCCTGACTTTGATTTATGCCATAATTTTTCTTTTTCTGTCTTAATTTTGCCATTCTTATGGCTTAGTATGTCATACTGTTCACTTTTTATCTCACAGTCGTGGTTTCTAATTTCGACCTTTAATATCATAATCATTATGATTTATCAAACCACGATTTTGTTTCTTCTGTGGCTGAAACGTGCTTCCACAGATAATAGTATTACATTTCAAATTGTTCCTGGAAATGAATAACTCTGGCAAGTTTACCACGGCTGGCTTCAGACTCTCAGAAAACACAAGACAAAACGCAGAGGGTTCTTCCCATCGGGACGGATTTCACTCCAGCAACACAATGAACGGCTGAAGGTCCTAATTATTGCCCCCGTCATTTGCATAATTACAGTGCTTTTTCTCCAGCAAAGGACAGTATAGAAATTGTAAATTGTAGTGGACGGGGCCGCAGTCAGCGAAAGTCACGTCTAATGACAAACGCGTCCCCTGCAAGCCTCTGGCACGCCGGCTGGAGCTTCAAAAGGATCCAACGGCGTGCGAAAAATGAGAGTTTTGCCCCCAAATCATATGGAATTACAGTGGCGGGTGCATGCATCTCCACACAAAAAGCCCAGAGGAAGCAGCCATTTCTGTTGGTTTTATTAAACCAGCCAAGCAATTTAATTCTTTTGTTCAGGAGAGTTCTACTTCATTGATTAACAAAAGCAGGGATATAATTTTTTTCAGCCTATTTCAAAAGCCTGAAATGTCAAGCCTTTTAAAGCAGATTATTCTGCCTGTGTGCAGTGAATGCAGCCCGCGTAACCTTTTGTCTACAATTAAACATTCCAGCATAAATATAAAAGAAAATCAGAGATGGGGAAGATTGACTCAGGAGAGATTGGCGAGGTAGATCCTCACACTGATAGTGCAAACAGCTTGCTTCTAATTAAATATGCCACCGAGTCTCAAAGCATTTGCTTTCTGCCGCAGAGAGAGGAAGCTGCTGAGAATGTGAGGAAGAAATGTATCGCCCCATCTCTCCGGCCGCAGGCTTCCTTTGGGCATCTCAAGGTATTTGGGGATCTTTTTGTGTGTGTGTTGTTTGTTTGTTTGGATAATTATTTGCTTTAATATCAAAGGCTATTCCTGCCGGGAGCCGGCTGAATGGAGTGCAAATCAAAAGTTCTGGGCTTGTTTATGATGCACACTTTGATAATTGGGCTTGACAATGTGACTTTGGGGACGTGAGGTGTTTATTTGCCATTTGCTCAAGGCTCTTGCTGTGGGGAGTTTTTCTGCGAATGCTTTTTGCTTCGGAGAGGCTTGCTGTTGGCACGCGTGGTTACCTGTGGAAGTTTGGTGACGGGGTTTATTAACCCTCAAATCACAGATAGTTATTCGGATGAGAATTTAGATCCGGTTTGGAGTAAAGTGAGGTTTAGATTCCCGCATATTTGGTTTTTGGGGTGCACAATTAGGACTATTTATATTTTAACATCATTGTGTAATAATATTTCAGCTTTGCAAGGAATGCAAGAGACTAAACTTGATTTAGTTTAAAGGGTTGTTTGCTGCTCGACTCTTTGTGTGTTTGAAATATGTTTGTTGAAGATTAAGCATTGTTCTGATGCCTTATGATGCAAACATAATTAATATCTTAAATGTTGCAAATGTAGTTAACGAAGGAATCACACAATTTAATCTTTATTTACATTATTAAGCAGTGATATCTTCAAAAAATATAGCTTTGCTTTTTTACAAGTGAAAAAAGAGATGCAAACTAGAGATGAACAGGTCACAAACTATATATATATATATATATATATATATATATACATGCATACAGAGAGATAGATAGATAGATAGATAGACAGATAGATAGATAGATAGATAGACAGATAGATAGATAGATAGACAGATAGATAGATAGACAGATAGATAGATAGACAGATAGACAGATAGATAGATAGATACTGTAGTTTCATACTTGTTAACATTGTCAGAATATCTATAAAATATCAAATTATAAAATATTAGAAATAGTTGTAGATAAAGTATGTCAAAATATCTATCTATCTATCTATCTATCTATCTATCTATCTATCTATCTATCTATCTAAACACATTTCTCTCTGTATATGCATGTGTATATATTTAATTGTATATTTTTATAAATATTTTGACATTATCTACAAGTATGACACTATGTATGTATAGTTTATGAAACAGTTTACATGTGAGTTATTTTAAAATATTACCTGCGTCCAGAAATTGGAAGGTATAAAGCTATCTAAAGGTATCTTCTTAACTACAATGAAAAAATAAATACAAAATAAACTGACTGCAAATTTGGTCAAAGCCACAGAACATTGCCTTAAGATGTGAGGTTTAGACCATTATTTGTTAAAATTAGAAGTGATCATTTTTCTGAAGACAGTGCAGGACGAAGTCAAACACACGTCACCGTCTGCATTTATGGGTATTATAGATTTGGAGAGTCTCTCTTCAAACAGATAATGGCTGCACTCCAGGTCATGAGAAACTCACACACACGTCAGGCTCACATTATGCTGAATTTTACTTGCAAGACTGCCACGTGTGCGAAAAGGAAACAAGAAATAGTCGAATCAAATTGGCAGATTTCTCCGCAGCAGCGTAATGTGCTTCAATAATCCCCTTTATCAAATACTACGATTAAGTGCTTTCACTGGAAGCTGGCTGAAAAAAATGACTTGACAGGATATGTAAATATATTTAAGGTCACTCTATCACCTAGTTTAATTTTATATTAGAAGTGCAGCTTTTTTAATCTTAGGAGACAAAATGACTGAGATTTCAAATGTGTGACACTTAATTCACATATTTGTGCAGTTTTTCAGGTTTTTGTGAGGGATTCTCTTCAGCATGTCATTTTTAGAACTGCTAAATCAAACACATTAATATTCTGAATCTGATTAATGAGATGAGAAACTTTGTATCATATCAGATTTCTAAGTTAGCCAGTGTGTCAGTAGATGATAATTTCACATATCATACATATAACCAGGGGCGTAGCCATCATTTCAGAAGTGAGGGGGACAGAAATGTTTTATATATATATATATATATATACCATACATACAAACAAAACTCCCTAAAACTGAAAGTTAGTCAGTGATCAGTGAGTGCCTAGAACAAAGATTTTTTTATTTTTTATTTTATAAAGGTCATTTTTATGAACTTTTGAGGATAGCTAGCCCAAAATGAGTATAAGGACCTTAACCCTTGTAACCCATGTTACAACAAAGATAAACATAAGACCGTATGATTTTTAAAAGCAACAACAATAAAAAAAAAAAAAAAAAAAAAAAATTTTTTTTAA